>NC_050196.1:2856296-3156296 GCF_008315115.2 Sander lucioperca | reverse complement strand
TCCAGATGTTTTTTCTGGAGCGGACGGCTCTCTTACCTTGGACAGGATTGTGACGAGGGAGCGGGCCAATTGGCCATCAGCTTCGGGGTCATAGAAAGACACCGCCTTCCCAATGTTACCACAGCGGCCAGTCCTCCCAATACGGTGGACATAATCATCAATGTTATTAGGGAGATCAAAGTTCACCACATGCTGTACATCTTGAATATCCAGACCGCGGGCGGCTACCGAGGTTGCCACCAGGACTGGACATTTGCCAGAGCGGAAGTCTGCCAGAGCTTGCTCTCGCTCCCGCTGCTCACGATCACTGCCAGACAACACAACTCATTACTATCTGCATTAATACCAAAGTAAAAATACAGATTCCTGGACACAACACTTACCCATGAATGCTGGTAGTCAAAACCTTCTCCTGGCACAGGTAAGTGGCAATGAAATCAGCTTGTCTCTTGGTCTCCACAAACACCATGGTGCGCTCCGTTCCTGCAACAAACACCAGTCGTCAAAATAAAGACTAAGACAATCAACACAAGCTCCAGTTCCATCATGGAATACAATGTGCTTATATTTTGAGCTGTAATGAGCTGCAGAGTGCTTCATGTTTAAAAGCTATATATTGCAATGTAGCATTACATGCATAATTCTGTACAAATAACCCTTTGAGTTTCCAAACTTATCTGAATACATGGTCAGCTGCAAGCCTTTTCAGCATCAAAACACATTTTTAGTGTCTAGTCTTAGCTGATAGAATTCTAATTATTTACACAAATCATTAAAAAATTGATTCTTGTCCTTGCTTTTATTTTGATGTTTTCTGAAATTTGGAAACCAAGAGGCTGATAAAATAGCTATGAAAAACTTTACCAGTGGTCCTGAGAAAGTCAAGGAGCTGCTCCCTCTTGGAGAACTTGGTGACTTGGATAAATGTCTGCTCCACATCACTGCAGGCTCCGCCGACCACACCCACAGCCAAGAACAAATAGTCTGTCTTGAGGAAGTCAGCTGCCATTCTGCAAAAAAACAGTTTCATATTCATATATGCTAAGCTCACTTCTACTGTATTTTTTATATATATATATATATATATATATATATATATATATATATATATATATATATATATATATATATATATATATATATATATATATATATATATATATATATATATATATATATATAAGATTAAACAAGAAATAGACCTCTGGATGTCTTCCGGGTAGGTGGCACTGAACATCAGAGTCTGGCGGTTCTCTTTGGATGGCATTTCAGGGAAGCCCACCAAGCGGCGCATGTCAGGCTCAAAACCCATATCCAACATCCGGTCAGCCTCATCGAGCACCAGGTACTGCAGCTTACTCAACCCAACCTGGAGCCATTCACACCATTCAGTTACAGTATAAGCCTTCAAATAAAGACTGTTTAACTCTGATGTTATCAAATGACTGAAAATTTCTAAATTAGTTTACCTTTCCTCTTCCAATCATATCCAACAATCTCCCTGGTGTTCCACACAGCACATTGCACCCCCTTAAGATGTCTCTTATTTGGTGTCCAGTGCTGACTCCACCATATACCACTACTGGACGCACACAAGTCCTACAACAGTCAGATGACTCAGATTAGAAGCCAGGAGAATGTGCATAAAGTTATACATTGCATCTTTAATCTGTGGGATGTACAGGGCTGAAAGCAAGGAAAATGTTTATGGCTGAAATATTTTTGGGGGTTAGGAGAAAGAATGGAGGAATGGGGTGGGGGGGGGTTTCACAAAATTAAGAAATTAATTAAAAAGTAACATGTTGGGTATCGTTAGGACTTTATCAATAATACTCTTATCGATACTAGGCCTGAACGATTAATTGCATTTGCGATAATATCGCGATATGTTAAAACACGATTTCCTAATCACAAAGTCTGTGATTTAGTCACATGACTCACGAGAGCAAATCAGTCTGCACTCCGCAGAGAAAGCATCAACTAGCACGCTAACGCTACGCCGTACCTTTAGCTGATTTCTGTCATTTAAACAAAACTTTTACAGCCATTTTAATAAAATGAAGGGTTTTATTCAGGCTTGAGTCCATACATGCAGTTAATGAATACAGGCACACAGAACTGAAGGCTTGGTTGGCAACGATTAGCTCTGATTAGCGGTTAGCAGTTAGCTCTGTTATAAAGATATGGAGTGGAGGAGCTGCCACTGAGAGGGGTAACAACCACACTCTGATAAATGACATTCGGGGAGCTTTCACAGTAGCGTGGCCGCGGTGTTTCAACAGTTTTATTAGTACAGTTAATCCCATGGCAAGAACACCAGCAACTAACGTAACGATAGCCTCTCTGAGCAAGTGCACATGGCACGCAACTTCACGAGGGGGTGGGGCTGGAGGCAGCTCCTCTCTGTACACTGTAAAAAAAAATACACTGGTGGGTGGGTGGGGGTGTGTGTGTGTGTGTGTATATATATACACTATATTTTTACTTATTTAACTGTCTAGTGTGTAATTGTGTGTTCATACTATAAAATTATTTGTTTGTCTTTGTTGAATAACACAGAACACAAAGCTTAAAAAAATAATCAAATCGCAATATTTGGGAAAAATTTCCAAAAATCGTTCAGCCCTACCTGTCACGATAACAAATTTTGCTGAACGATAAATTGTCCCAGAAATTATTGTGATAAATGATAATATCGTTCTGAGACCATTTTCATCTAATATAATGACATAATAATGCAGGTACACCTTTTCAAAGATCAATAAACTTTTATTTCTAAAGAATATTTAACACTGGAACTGGAAGACATTTTAAATATCCACAATATGTCTTTGATCTCCTTTAGTATGTCGTCTTTCACGCTGTTGTACAGTTGTGGAATTGCCGTTTGTGACACATATGTTCTCCCAGGTAATTCATACTGGCTGTCAAATGTTTGCAGCATTAGTCGAGTGTTTGTGATAGACTACAGACTCTGTACTGCATTTAACAATTATTTATTAAACACTAAATATTAAATTTAAATAATACATTATATCTATTTCTATGTGACTATCTGCCACATGGCGAGTAAATGTTTGTACCAAAATAGTTCTGTTTTTCAGTCTTCATTTTGGCGAAGGTGCAGCTATACTTTCTTCTGCTCCTCTGCAGGTCGGAGCCACACACACACACACACACACACACACACACACACACACACACACACACTTCTGTTTACTGACAGCTAGCGTTTACCTTAGGCTAATTTATTAGCTAGTAATTGGCGATTTTTGACAAGCAGGTAACGGAGTCTCAGTTCACCGTCCGGGAGCCTCTGACACACTGACAGCTGTAGGCTTGTACCGGTTAATGTTCTGCGGAAATCAATCTCTCTCTCGCTAGAGGGTTCACTCCTCGTTACGCTAAGGAACCGAGAGTGGTCCTCTAGTCTCTGGTAGAGAGCGAGAGAGAGAAGGAAAACAAACAAGCATGCAAATGGAAATTATCGGTGCCGGAAAAATTATCGAGCGATTAATTGATTTATTGACTATCGCGACAGGCCTAATCGATACTCCATATAGGTTTGGCTCTTTATACTCTTCTTTTGCGTTACTATAATTGCTTTTTTAAATATTTTAAAATAAAATTTAGAACAGGATTAGAAATTAACGTTTGTGTAAACGCAAGAATGACTGGTAAATCTATCAAATCTGTGCAGTGGAGAGGGGGGAGGAAAAGAGCAGGAAGCGTGTTAGTCGGAGAGTATAAAGTTAGCAGTAACGACTGCTGTGAACGTAGCAGTGCAGTCTGTGTACAGTTTGTCAGTGAATAAATGCTACAGCTTCCCAAGACCCCCGTATCTTGCTTACTACCTAAAGTGGAGTGGGTCAGACTCAGTGGGCTGACCTTTGAGGGGGACAAGCTATTCTCATTTAATTGCCAAGCCGCTTCTCCAAGTTTTGCTTTAGTGATCTCTTCCTTGCAGCAAATGACAACCACTAGTCTTTATACAAATAATTGCGCGATGACGTCACCAATATGCAAATGAGCGTACGATATTATCTGCACCGAAGCGCTTTATTCATTTTCTTTAAAATGGCCTGAGCTGGAATTCTGGCACAGTGGCGCAGAACTTGAAGCCCTGGGGGTGTTTTAAACATCTTGCTGGGTGATTAAGGGGTTTGGTTTAAAAAATAAATAATCTTAAAAGCCACAGTCTAAACATACCCATAAGCAAACTTCCTGGCCTCCAGATAAATCTGGTTGATGAGCTCCCTGGTTGGGGCCACGATGATGGCTTCAGGCTCCTGCAGCTCACTAAAGCTGCTGGCTGCTACACCATCTGCCATCAGCTGCTGCAGAATAGGGAGCAGGAATGCAGCCTGGTGGAGGAAAAATAGTTATACTCAATCCACAAGCAAAGTAACAGGCCAGTGTTTGCTCTCTTATCTCACCGTTTTACCAGATCCAGTCTGGGCACAGGCCATGAGATCTCTGCCAGCAGAGATGATTGGGATGCCGTGCTTCTGCACTGGGGTTGGCTTCACATAACCAGACTTGTTGACATTTTTTCTCAGGGACTCGCACAATGCTGCCTCATCAAAAGTCTAAAGGAAAAAAGGTTTGAATTGTTGAGTGAGCAGTCCATCCACCACTTAAACAGATGAAACACACCAGCTTTAAGGGACAGTTCATTTATTACCATATGGTTGTTTTAAGGTACATCCTAGTAAAAGCTATTAATGCAAAGTTCTACTGATTTTATTGGTAGACATCCCAGTGAGCTGGAAGCTTGTCAGGCAAGTTACAATATCAGCGTTTCCACTATGTACATTTAGCAGCGGCACACATCTGCTGCTGTATTATTGCAGAGCTGTCTGCTTCACCGAACTTCAACTCAAACTTCGAACTCAAGCGAAGGGTCATCCGCTTTTTTTCCTTTGCTCAACAGTACAAATAAAATAGAATAACAAAAATAAATTCTTGTTAAAATAATTTTGTATGCCCTTATAACAATATTTAAGATGGGTGTAATATAACTATTGATTAAGTTACAGAATATAATTTGTACAACCTCTTCTTAAAGTCTAGATGCTGTGAAACCGTTAACACTTCTGATACTCATGTAATCGCACAGAACGCCAATGCGATTGTGATTAGATTAATCGTGCAGCCCTAAGTAGTGGGTAGAGAGTGAAAATGTGTTCTGAGATGCCCACTGCAAAAGGTGTTATGCATCTGGAATTGAATTGTTCATTAGCTATGTGTCATATCTGTCAAGCTGAAGGACTCCGTAAAATAGATTTTATACTCTGAGAAAAACCGCACAACTGGAATGTAATTTGAAGACGTGATGCTTTTGACAAACCATTGCATATAAAGCAAACTAAAAAGCTAAAAAAGGACCTACATGCTGTAGTCACTTGTAACAATACTGTTAACTTTTTCAGCTGTGTCAGTATAACCTGTTCATATGGGACCACAACCCTCCCTTTGTGTGTTGTAATCTGAGCTTCTCCATTCTGTTTTGTAACCTGTCCGTCCACGCGTGCATGATAGTGCACCCGAGTCCCTCCCAGTATGTTTAGTTTGACAAGTTTGATTGCAGTGTATAGCGCTTATTTTTTATTTTACCTATTCAAATCCATGCTGCATGTGTAGACATATAACTCACCATTATGACTGCAAATTATAATTTTGTCCAAGATTGTTCAATTGGTTGATTAATCAGCAAGTCTGTAACATTAAATGCCCATCCACCACTTTCCAAAGCACCCAATTGCTTTTAATGTCTTACAAACCAGCTAATATAAATTAAAACTTTAAATATTTATCAGCGAATTTATGAAATATTTTATTTCAGTACTTCTTACCATGATAGCCTGCGGTGGGTTGGTTCCACTAACATCTACCATGATGTCATCATACTTGTCAAAGTTAATGCCTGACTCATAGTGGGAAAAAATGGAGTCCTCATCGTCAGGGAGGGTTGGGGGAACATACGTGACCTTCGGCCCTGCAGGTCACAAAGGAAAAATGTTATGTGGTGGAGGAGTAGAACAGGCTTAACGATAATGCTCAATATATTTACACTGATTAGTTTGTTAACTTACTGTCACCATCGTCTGCATCCTTCCTTTCTGGATCATTATCACGCCCTGTGTCAGATAGATGTCAGTCACATCAGTAAAATGTTACAATTCCAACTGAATAGCTAAAATCAGTTAATCATCAAAACACTATTACAACCATGAGAGAAGACCTCCTCATCTTTCCCACGGTAGCCTGCAATGATACAAGACACACTCAACATTGACCAATATTAACCAACATGAAATAAATGCTCTTCCAAAAGAGTGACGCTTACTTACCTCCACCAAAGACTCCTTTTGCACCCTGGTCATTACCTTTAACACATTTATATATTACATATATTACCATTACTGATCTGCTCATTACATTCAAATTAAGACTTGATTAGCAAAACTTCTGGTTTTTAGAAAACCATCTTTAAGAAGAAATCTGGCCTGCTTCCCTACAACATGACTACATCAAGATACAGGGTACCCCCAGGATTCCTAAGTTAAATAAAGGACCACCTAGGATAAAATTGAAAGCCAACTTCATAGCCATATAATTAAAATAAAAGCGTGGATTTTAGGAAAAGGAAAGAATTGTTTACCAAGTAAATTAACAAGTACAATATAATATTGTATATAATACAACACAATAATTAATTCACAATGGCTCTGTGAGGTTGTTTATACTATAAAAGATATTTATCTAGGTGCCTGAACAAAACACAAGACCTTTGTAAACGAAATGTACTACTTTGTGAATGAAATTTAAAACTTTGAAGGCTTTGTTTTTTGAATATTAAATTTAAGACTAATACTTTTAAGCCCCCGCAGGTACCCTAAAGCAAGGGTCTTCAACATTCTTTAAGCCAAGAACCCCTTAACTAAAAGAGAGAGCAGGGACCTCTTACTATATTGTATAAAATGAACATGTATGGCTGCCTAGAACTTTGATACATACCTTTTTTTGCACAGAATACTAAGCCAATTAAATAGCCTAATAATTGTTGGCATGATTTTATAAATCATCATACACAGTAAATCTTTAGGATTAACTGTATCGGTGGATGGCTACCTTAGTGACTACCTTACCTATAGGCCAGTACGCCTATCATCAGTGGGGATAAAATATTTGCTAATATAACATGAATCGTTAAGACTCTCTTTATTGAAAAATTAAGACTAATTTGGAGGCCCCTCTGCATTGACTCCGAGGACCCCCTAGGGGTCCCAAACCCCCTGTTGAAGATGCCCGCCCTAAAGAAATACCTTGTCTGAAACCACCTCCTCTGCTGCCTCTTCCTCCTCTGCTTCCTCCTCTAAACCCTGTTCAAAACATACAGTATTGAAATAAATATTCACACGCATTACATAAAAAGTATTACTTTGTGTAAAATAACTTCAGGTTAATAGTCAACTAGGGTTGGATACCATTCATATTTTTTCCAATTTGGTTCCAGTGGTACCTTTTTAACGGTACTTTCCTAGCCTGACAAGCCAGACCCACATCAAGATGTTGGGTCTGGGAACTCACCATTGGCAGGGCTCAATCCAAGGGGCGGGATAAACGGTTGTCTTTCAAATTCCCTCTGCACTCAATAGCCAACTTTTGCTGTATCTGGTCGGCAAAACTCCGAACACATTTTCCTTTTTTAAGAATGACTTCAGTGCTTAACTCCAAGTCTTTCAGTCGCGGCTAAAGCCGATTCAAAAGACCGCTGTTCGCCAGCAGCAGCCATCTTCTTTGTTTTCAAGTAGCAGGGAATTCACGCGGAACCGTCCAACTCTGCTGTCCTTATGTTAAGCCTGCCCACAGACTCCATACACGGTGTGATTGGCCTGACCAGAATTTGGTTTTTCCAGCTCGCAAGCCAACAGAGAGTTGCTAGACTGACCCTGGCTGCAAATTACATTTGCTGCCGCTAGGGTGCGTCTAGATTTCTAGTCTAGTACTTTCCCTCTTTAATAACAAATTAATTTGTTGTAAAACATAATTCCAAACCTATTTAACCTATTTACTTGGAATTTTTTTTAATCTAGAACATTTTTCAAACACAAAATACAACACCTCCCTCTTCCCTCCCAAACCCGTCCCTACAACCTATTAAAATCTAATTAATTTCTTACACTGCAACTTATTCTTATATTTGCATCTTAATCCAGTGTTTTTCAACCTTTTTTGAGCCACGGCACATTTTTTACATAAAAAAAATCCTGCGGCACACCACCAACCAAAAATGTTACAAAATGACACATTGTAGCCCAATAAGATCAGAATCTGCATTTTCCTTTTTAAAAACATATCAATCAGTTTCAGGCTTACATCGATGATCTCGGCCCTACTGCCAGTGCTTACATCCTGTTACTGCCACCAGGTGGTAGTAATTATATTGTCTTACATCAACAAAGTCATTATTGCGCTATACTGCCACCTACTGACACAGAACAGTATTTCATTTCTCTGCCAGTCATCACATTGCAGGCACAGATGAGCAACAATGGCAAAATATTTGCAGTAACTCAATAAAAAAAAAGTGTTCGACCAATTAAGTAAAATCAGATAATTTCCCAAGGCACACAGGGCAATCTCTCATATCTCTGTGCCGCGACAGTGGTTGAAAATCACTGTCTTAATCTATTTTAGCCTGTTTTTATTTTATTTTTTTAATTGCTGTTTTAAGTAAAGCACTCTGAATTGCCTTGTTACCAAAAATGTGCTATACAAATAAAGTTGCCTTGCCCTACAACCTGCAGCCTGTCAGTCAGTCACCGGACAAGAGAACACCGTTGGGCCTACAATCTCCATCGGTCAGTCAGGCAAAAGGGCATAAAGAACCCTGGTGTGCCTGCCTGTCTTGGAGGAAGTGTAACGTTAACTGCACCGTGACCACTTTCGTCTCACTATTATATTATATTGCAGTGAATGCTGTCTGTGTGGAGTTTTGAAAAGTGTAACCACACTTGCAGCCGCTTTCGCTTTCCCGGCCTTGCCGTGACTCACTGTAACTTAAAACTTCCGAAACGACATACTTTTGCTCCGTACGCACCTCTGCGTGTGTCGGAGCCCTGCTCTCTGTCAACATGCAGAGAGGACATAAGCTTACGCACTCTCAGGTACCAAACTTTTTCACCATTTGATTTAACGTGAATCGGTCCTCGGTAGTACTGACGTAATTCGGTCGGTATCCAAAAAAGTACCGAATTCAGTACCCAACCCTACAGTCAACAGACACCTGTTGTGTGAGGGCGATAAAAGAAAAAAAGCACCAACCATTTCCACACTCTCCAGCGCCATCTCCTGTAAAATCAAGGCAATTCATGTAGTCAGCTGAAATGTCTTTAGGTCAATCACTGTCAGAATACACCCGATTCCAGCATTCTCAGAACCAAATGTATAAAGACATTACCATTGAATTCACTGCGATCCGTCCTGCCAGATCCCCTGCCACGCCCTGATTGAATAAACATGCCATCAGGACACAATTTAAAAAATCCTGTACAAAGCATTCAATTGAAAAGAAATCTGCCAACTGACCCCAACATGATCTGCTAATACAATATTCTCTTTATATATTGTTCAGAAGGTTTAATAGGCAACTTCATGATGACAATTGTCTCAGGAACCAGTCTCATTCAGGATGCTTCTTGTGGTTTGTTAAATTACTATGAATGTTTTGATACTTGCAACAGCAAGCTGACTTCCTCCAAGAAAGCCATATTTCAAACATACAGAGACTAGTGTTTATTATTCACAAAAGGTTTCAGAGGAGTATTCAAATTTCCGGGCCAATAACAGCTATAATTAATACCGATGCCAAGGAGGTCATGTTTTCGGCTTTGTTTTGTCAGTCTGTCAGGAGGATTACTGAAAAACTGATGGCTGGATTTTCATGAAACATAGTGAAAGGGTGTAGCACGGACCAACGAAGACCTCTAAATCTTACAGGTGATCCAAATCAATTTTTTTAAACTTTTGCTAAAGTTGCGAGATAGAGCATTTTGGCTGCATTCATGTGGCGTCTGAATAATTGGACAAATGAGATCCTGACTGGGGAAAAAAAAAAAAATCATGTTTACGGCCTCTCAATTTGGAACTTTAACATGACGGAGGTCTTAAATTTCATTACTGAAACAATAGTAATTTTAATATCTTACTTATCGACCAATAATATATCAGCAACCGCTATATCATGCATCTCACTCTACAGCCAGGACAAAATTATAGCATTACCACACAATATAAGTAAATTAAAAAAAAATAATTTTTGTTCCACTGTATTTAACATTTCACTCAGGGCTACAACTTTTACACAGTCAAATCTGAAGTAGAACGGTACATTTTCTGTCTGTGGTTAATTACAGTTCATGTCTCACCTCTGCCTCTGAAACCACCTCTATCTCCTCCTGTACTGTTCCAGTCACCCCCATCTAAAAAACAAAACAAATTGGAGGATCAGTAGCACCAATGACTGAGTAACTGACACCAGTTAAAATACTGCGCGATGCTTACCATTCCCATTCTCATCACCACCTACAAAACAAGACAAATTATTTATTAGCACAATTCAAAAGGCAATTCAAAGTGCTTTATACAATCATTAACATACAAAGCAAATAAAACAGAATTCAACAATCATAAAACTGTAAACAAAGTGTAGGCATGCAATCTCTAAATGACTGCAGACCTATCTGTAATGTGTCCTGAGATAACGTCCGTTATGATTTGAAATAAAAATGTAACTGAATTAAATACCGAGTAGTTTTGCACACTGCATTTATTATCAAAGTGTGAGGCAAAACTGATGTTTTGCAGTTCATATTGTTACTTAAGCTATTTAAAAGTCAAAGTATGCTATTCAGTGACTCAACTAACAACAATTTCACTACTTTTAAATAAATATGAGATGGGTTGGAACCTGAGGAGAATGAGCTTTTAAATCCTTGTCTGCCTCTGCCACCACGACCTGGAGAGAAACAGAAAAACATTAAATTTCCAATTTCAAAGTGGTTAGTGTTCATTCTTTCTACACTTACCCCTTCCAAAGTCACCAACGCCAGTGTTCCAGGAGTCTCTTTGTGTGCCTAGAAAGGTGTTCATGTCCAATGGTGCATCATCTTAAATGATATAGTAATTGCTTGCACCCTTTATTTGCAGTTACAATATTCACAAGATTCCGAAGATGCTCAAGAACAGTTCATTTTACTAACCTGACTCCGCCAGATGGATTGCTTCGCATTTGCTCGGCATATCCATCTGGGAACTTTACGTTGGAGAACTTTTGGGAAGGGGCAAAAATACTGGTTAGCTGATTGGATAAACCATCTGTCTATCACCACCTATGTTGGTGATAGACGGGCCAAATCAACCAATCAGATCAACGATATATCAAACTCTTGCCGAAACCAGTCGGGAGAAGAGCAAAAACATCTTTTCCTCCAAGAAAAGCCTCCAGTGCCGTTTTTTGCTCTTCTTCCAATGAAGGAATACTTTCTAATTTGGATAAAACTTGTGCGATCGCTACGCTCATCTCATCCATGAAAGCCGCCGTGTTGTTTAGACTGAACAATCGCTTCTCGTTGCGTCACACCTAAACCCGCCTCAAAACCAACGCTGATTGGTCGGTCGTTTGGCGAATGGCTCCAAATTTTCTGTCTCAAGATGCCAGACTGATCTGCGAGTGGAAAACTGGAGCTCGCGAGATCAGGACGGTCTCACGAGGCTATCATTTTACATGCTAAAAGTGAATGTACAAGCACTATTAAAGCTTCAACTGTAGTGGCAAATAATTTAATAATTTGCGTACAGAGGTGTAAACATACCTTCACTTGAGGTGTGGCTGGTTAGTGCAATAGTACTAGTAGAAGTTTCCTGTAAAGATGAGTAAATTCATATCAGGTGTTGACAGTCTGGCTCCATAACAACAAAGCTGGACATAATTGACAAATGGTTCATTTTCGTTGCCGCTTTGACAGGAAACTCTTACCCCTTCATCCCACTCGTCCATTTTTGTTCACCTAAAAAAATAAAATAAATTAAACATTCAGATGCTAGAACTGTAGTACAATTGCACAATGTTACATAATGGTGAGACAGCCTGGTTACTGTTACATGAATCCTAGTGGAGACTCAGCAAAGCAGTTTGGGGAAAAAAAAATCATATCAATGGATTAATACAAATGTTGATGTAACATTAATTTGGAAACTGCTTAAAAAGGTGTCTTTGTTAAAGGCAGGGTTGGTAAATATTTTCAACACACACTTATATCTACCCATATATTGTTTGAAATGGTCTTTACACCCGACAGCAATAAATAATTTATGGAGTCTGATCTGTAGTTGCTGTAATCCTGTAAAAATGCCCACCAATCACTCGTGGTCCGCTTGAATAGAACCAATGAAATGCCTCCGTTTCCCGCTGCGTGTATGAGCCTGAGCTCAATGCAGCAGGAGTTACTGCAAGTCTACTGGAGAATGCAGGAGAAAACTCAGCAATAGTTTCCACTACCGCGGTTGAATTAGACATTAAGTAGTTTTGATGAGTGAAATGGACCTTTCCACAGCAGACGTTTTAACTTGTCACAGTAGAAAAAGCACAGCTGAAATTGGTAACATTAACGATGGCTCAATTCCATCAAGTATCCCAGTAAGCTATTTCAGTGAGTCAGCATGCACAATACCCGGGCCTCTCCTAAGTGGAATGCAGCCATCATTAATGGTTTTGACTACACCTGTGCTTTTCCTACTATGACACGTCAACATGTCTGCCGTGAAAAAGGTCTATTGCGGTCCTTTCGCCTCTCTGCTCTAAAGCAGCGGTGCACGTCTGTGTGTGGGGGAGCCCCGAGGGCAGGGGTTAGACGAGGAGATGCTACTTTTAAATTTATCTAGCAAGCTTTTCAACATTACCGACCCGGCCTTTAAAGCAACATTTTTCTTTCGTCCCACAAAAGTAACCTTTCAAAAGATTAACGTTATGCCACAGCACCAGCCAAATGCTGGCAAAATGCAAGTGGCTGGCTGATAAAATGTTAACATTCAAAGACGATTTTGAACCCTGCACATTAAGTGTAACCACCGACCTCGTGCTTTACGCAACGAAACCGTTAGGCTAATGTTAACTTTTAGCTAAAACACCAGACATAGCTAAATTGTGGGTGAACCATTAAGGACAAATATCAAATGCACTGGGTTGACCTTAAGTTTGATAAGTTACATAAAAACCCTTTATGACTAACGTCAACCTTATCAAGGTAACCCAACTTACTAGCTAACATTAACGTTAACCATGCATCTGCCAGCGAAGTGTGCGAAATTATCTTGCGCTACTTTTGGCTAATCCCGATTAGTAGCGGGACGGCTCACAGATGTTTCGACATGGCCTCATTCGTTATCAACACACCCAAGTAAAGTCGATATTTTTAAAGAAAAGTGGTTGGTAAGAAAGTGAATGAACGTTACATTTTGAAGGTGACGGCCATGTACGAAAAGTGATGCCCGTTGGCATAACGTTAGCAGGGTGTGGCGCTAACGTTAGCTAAAAAGAGCTAACTCCGCATTAATAAAGTACAATAAAATTGATAAAATATCCGTTCCGTTCATTAAATGGTTTACGAACGTACGGCGCCAATAAACATTAGTTAACGTAACTTCTATAACCATTACTTACTTTATCAAATGCTTCTCAATTGCAGTATGATGATTATCACCTTCGTGGCGTAGCTCCGCTCAGTCAAGTGTGTTGTGCGCAGAGTGTGCACACGTCTCCACTAACCAGCTAGCTAAGGTTGCCAGTTCCGCTGCTTTCCCGCCCAACTCGACTAATTCAAATCAAAACCCACATAGTTTATAAAATATGATACGTTTTATTATAAATTAAACTACCCAACAATATATGGGTCTATAAGTAACGTTACAGCTGAAATGATAAGCCGATTAAACACAGTTGCTTGACAGAACTGTTTTGATCGTTTCCTGTTTCTAAAATGTGAGGATTTTCAATGCTGGACTTATGTACGATCTTAAAGCCTTAATTGTTAATGTAGTGTTTCTGTGTAAATGTGAAAGAGAATTGAAGGTTAAGTAGCCTACTCATGGAGGTCTTGTGGCTTAGTTGGTTAAAGTGACTGTCTAGTAAACAGGGATCCTGGGTTCAAATCCCAGCAGCACATTGCTGTTGCAGAGATTACCTCTGTTTGCATTTCATCCACGAATGCTACCCTGGTAGCAAATAAAAAAGGTTAAAATAAAGGATAATTGTTTACCCTGGCAGTAGTATATTGACTGATAGATAAACTCTACCATTTACTATTAGTGGGCGTTATAATAAGTTCTTTCAGACCAGATTTTTTTTGCATTGAGTACTTTACTTTTAATACTAGTACATTTTCCTAATGATAGTTACATACTTTTACTTAAGTAACATGTTCAATGCAGGACTTTTACTTGTAGAGTATTTTGTAGTGTTGTATTAGTAGACTACTTTTACTTAAAGTACTTAAAGGATCTGAGTACTTCTTCCACCACTGTCTGTCATCTATACTGTGCTAATCAAATTTGCTGTGTTGTCTTTATCATCTGATTACCATTATTTACAATTCACTTGTCATACACAGGTCTACCATTTTTTGTCCTAGATCATGGACTTTGTGAGGAAAGGAAAGTTTCTATTGCTCAGGTATACTCTTTAATAAATAATTTGGCCTACATTATGTTATTTCTAATCCCAGTTTGTTCTACTAAGAGTCTGGAAGCTGTACAGTGTACATACAGTAGGCCTACATACAGATACCTTTTACAGAGCAAAATTTATGCCAGCGCTTTTAAAGTTTTTGCACCTTCATGTTGGACTTGTTAAACTAGAGTATTGGTAGGCTATAGAGACACTTGTGCCAGATGTGTGCAGATGGATTTGACATTTGGCATTTTGATTTGACTCTGACCTATGAGGTGATTTGTTACCTCAAGTTTCAAGTTTCTTTTATTACCAATGGCTCCAGATGCCATGAGTAGAAGTCAGCAATCATGTTCCTTACCTTAACCCTAAATAATTGTCCTTAACAGGGTTACTATCTCTTCTTTGAACATGGTCTGGGGGAATACTCGATTGTGATTGGCTACAGGGTGTCCATTAAGTAAGGAATAATGCCTGATGAGGTGAACATTATCAGGAGTTAATGGACGACTGGTAGGTCTGAACCGTCTGATGCACAGTGGAGTCCATTAAGAACCTTTAATTTTTTTAGAAACAAAGTGAATTTGCAGAGAATAGAATATATGGCTAGGAAATGTATAGGGAAGCCCTAAATGCAACCAAATAGGAAATATGAATTACAAGTAAGGAACAATATGTAGTATTATATATATAAATCGTATTTGATCACCCACATCTTTTACACCTGCTCCCTAGGAAAGACATTTGTGCCAAATTCAATTAGAATATTAAACACATAGCCTCTTTATGAAGTTTTGACATCAGTGTGCGTCTGAGCAGTAGCACTCACCCCACATGCAAACATACAGGAACATATTGTTAACCACAGGTATGATATGTGCTTCAGTCACTTCCAAATATAAAAAACCACTAGGCCTACACTCAATATCCAAATTTGTGAGAATAAAGCAAGACAAAATGTACTTTGAGTTTAGTCTTAATGCACCTTCAGAGTGCAGTGGTTCTTATTACTCTGAAGGTGTGTTCTCTCTGTGTGAACTCTTCTGGAATGCACTTTCTCAGTGCTGGATCTGGATTTTCACTGCTTGCTGATAATGGTGACCGCTGTTTTGGTCCGAATTTGGACTGGACAAAATGCAAATGCACTAGAAGTTTAACTTTTACTATTAAAAAAAAAAACTGATATGATTTTGGGCTATCAGAAAAAGGATTCCACATGTTCAGTTGAGTCTGGTTTCATAAAAGCAAGGCTAGATTACTAACTGAGTAAAATATAGCTGCCTGAGGGCCCCAAAAGCCATTGGTAGTTTGATTAATTTGATTTGGGACTACTAAAACACAATACCAATTGAAATTTGAAGGGCCAAAAGGCCTGTCCAGTAGCGGGATCCTGTATCCTCTTTATAGCCTAGTTGTAGGCTACAACATTTAATTGGTGGGGATATTCCAGCATCTGGTTGTTTTTTGGGGCTATGGGCAAAATATAATTTCACTGGCCTGTGTAATCTACTGTGCGCTCTGTACGTGATAGGAACATAACATATGTTATATGGGCAATGCACAGAGAATAAAAGGCTTTCATAGACAGTTCATTTAAAAAAACAAAGATCAATAGGAAATATGGAAAATGTAGTTTATTGTATTGTTGCATCACTGCATTAAACACTTGTTGTTAAACAGTAAATATTATATATTATAAATATATAGTATAGCCTACAATGTAAATATATAGTTCTCATAAGTCTCCAGTGCTCCGTGAGCTATGATACAGCCACGGTATCATAATGAATATGAATATGATGAGTCCAGATCCATTTAGCATTATGATCCATTCCAGCAGGTTTTGTAGCTTGAACGCAGTGCATTGTGGGACGTGGGTTGATGGTGAAGTCAAGATGGCTGTGAACCTCAAGCAGAGCAAGGAGCCTGCTGTAGGAAGGCCGTGAATGAAGTTTTGAATAACAGATTCTTCGTCGCTGCCTGTTTAGACTTAAACCGTCGTGTTGTTGAAGTTGTAGTCAACCTGTGGAGGACTTGATACATTCACAGACAGCAACAAAATCACAAACAACTGAGGATAAAGTCTCGTATGAATTCCGACGAGAAGGAGGACTGTGAGTGTGCGCCACCACAGGCCGAGACTAGCCCCGCAGGAGGACCATATAGGTGGGGACGCCAACAGGAAAGAGTCGGGGATGCTGGAGATGCTAGGAGAAGCACTGGAAGCGATAGCTAGCTAGATTGAATGTTGCTACTAGCTTTGTGGAGCTCTGTTTTATCAATATAATAAGGCAAAGTTCATGGCAAACATTGGTTTATTAAAAAGTGAAAATTGATAGTTACAACTTTGGAAATTTTATGGATGGCATGAATAATAGTTGAAATAAGGCCGGCGGGCTAGCTATTTCTTGCTATATTAGCTCGCTAAGGCAGCGTTATGATGTTCAGGTCCCTGTCATTTCTCCTACTTGCTTAAGTTAGCCCTATTGCCCCTCTAAGATTGCAATGTATGATTTTGTTAAACGCTAATTTTGACAATCAATAACAGCGTATAATTCTTAACCATGGCTACATATTTAGGAAAATACACTGACTGTGGCCCTAATCACTGTAGGCTAACCTGGTTCTACAAGACACCGACTCTAATGTAATTTTCTCATCGTAACTAAGGCACACGCAATTTGTAAGTGAAAATATGTTATAATATTGCCCCGGAGTCCCTAATGCAACCAACAGAGAGGCAACAGTATTTGTTTTAATTTCCATGTCAATGCAACGCAGCGTGACCTCTGCTGTAGTTCTGATCGTTATTGTCTGTTGTTTAATTAGAGAATACGAGGAGCCTGAAATAGAAAACCCAGAAGCAAGCCGAATGTAAGTGAAATTAATTTTATACTACACTAGTACATACGTGTGTCTGTGAGCTATCTTAAGACTGCCCTTCCACACCAGCAGCTCAGACCACTATTGTTTTTGTCTGTTCTCACTTCTTGTTTTCTTTTCTTGCCGTCAAAGCCCCGTTGACTGTTTGTTAGAAACCATTTTATATGTACATCGTGAACCATAGTGATAGAACTTTGCAACAAAGTAAGTGACACTATCATGCTAAAATCAAAGAGGTCTTTTTTTACTATAAGTTGATCCTGTTGCAGTGGTGTGCATTAATTATCACTGAGCATTGTTTATTTTACAACAGTTATTAACAGTTTGAAGATCATCTGAATTCAATTATTATTAATGCAGTACGGTTTAAAAAAACAAAACAAATGGTCTTCATCAGCAATGAAGAAGACTGATAGATATGGTAGAAAACGGTACAAAGCTAGTGCTTTAAGTAGACCTTGAGTTGAAATTGTTTTGTCAAAATACTACTGACAAGGTCCAGAATGTAATTTTATGTTCAAATTTAAGAGAGCCAAACCAAAAATGTTTGGGGAAACTTTGTGTTTATGTTAATAAATTCATACCACCTGATATATCAATATTGGATTCATTTAACTCCAAAATGGACATTGGTATCAAGCTCTCAGTCTATATTACAGGAGTATTTAATTAATATTCTAAGAGTAAATATTTCCTCCCAGCAAAGGTCCAGACTCCAAACCTCATAATGTCTAAATTGCGTCCTAAAGCCTACGTCTATCAAATAAAAAATCAACAACACACATTTCCATATCATTTCAACAGTGGTGGAAAGTTATTGAGTACATTGACTAAACTACTGTACTTAAGTACAATTTTGAGGAACTTTACTTTTTTCTGCTACTTCACTACATTTTGGAAGTCAATATTGTACGTTTTACTCCACTACAATTATTTGACAACATTAACATTCCATTATATTATTAATAAAAAAATGTAAACTGAATAAATGATGATCTATTATTATGGTACTATTAAACTACCTGACAGTACAAAGTAGTTAAAATTACCTTCACCTTTACCAGCTGCAACATTAAAGTGCTTCACAGCTTGTATTGTAAACAAATAGCTTTACTATAAATACAGTTAGTCCTAGCACATTGAAGTTAAGTATTAAGTTAAGTATTTCAAGTAAAAGAAAAATAGACAGAATCTTCACTGTTGTTCTCTCTAGCGAATTGTATACACATGGTAAATTATCTATTTGATTAGCTCAATTAAGTGAAGCTATTGCCTTATTAACAGGATTAGCTGCATCCATCTGAAAAATAATTGTTCCTGGGTCTGGAAAAAAAAAAACGCCATTCTGTCCGTGTCCGGACCGCGGTCTGTCATTTGGTGATGCCCACTCTATTCAATATACAGCTGTATGCTGCAATTATCTTTTTTTTTTTTTTTTTTAAAGCTCCAACATATTGAACTTGCAGTTTAATAATATGAAGAGAATAGAGAAGGCAAAGTATGGATGTCAGCCAAAGTCCATCATTCAAAAAAATGTTTACCCAAATTTAATGGATGTGGTGATATATTTATTAAGGCTCTGTATTTTAGCACTCACACACTGTGATTCCTAAGTTTAAACATGGGAATCATTCTTTATACCAATCCATCCCATATTGTACCAACTGCTATTAATGATTTAAAAAAGTGGATTAACCCAGTACTTAAAACCTTTTGTGCCTTACCTCTGAATGCAGGAAGCGAGCAGCTGCCAAACATCTAATAGAGCGCTATTACCACCAGTTAACTGAGGGCTGTGGGAATGAGTCGTGCTCCAACTCCTGGTGTGCCTCATCAGTCGGCTTCAACCGCATGGATAACAACGCGGCGGCGGTCAAAGCCTTGGAGCTCTACAAGGTCAACGCTAAGCTATGTGACCCCCACCCCTCAAAGAAAGGCACGGCCTCAACCTACCTAGAGAGCAGCGCTCACAGCAACTCAGCCTGCGGCAACAGGAAGTTGAACCATAAAGATGTCCACTCTGTACGGGACAATTTCAAAGGTGAGTTGATGCCAGACATTTACACACTGTTGATGAATAAAATAGAGCAGAATATGCTGTTACATTCATACAGTTTATGACAGTGGAGAGTTTAATCTGTTAATTTAGTTAGTTTTTAATGTTAGTTTTGTGTTCCTACAATTTTTAACCATGTGATGTTTGATTCTGTATATAGATGTAAATTACCTGACAGAGGAGAAAGTGTATGAGATCTTGGACATCTGTGGAGAGAAAGAAGATTACTCGCCTCTGATCAGGGTAATTGGTAGGGTGTTCTCCAGTGCTGAGGGCCTGGTGCAGAGCTTCCGGAGGTCCAAACCTCACACTAAGGAAGAGCTCAAGTCCCTCCAAGGTAAGGATGAGGACAAGGATGAGGATGAGAAGGAGGCCGCTGCCTGTTCTGCTACAGCTATGGAGGAGGACTCCCCTGCCTCCTCTTCATCATCAAGGCTCGGAGAGGGCTCCTCAGGGGAAAATGATGTCCAAAAGTTGGCCCCTGATGAGGTGTCGGTGGACATTGAAGCAGTGCGGCGGGTCTACGAGCGCCTGCTTTCCAATGAGAAGATAGAAGCCGCCTTCCTGAATGCGCTGGTCTACCTCTCGCCCAACGTAGAGTGTGATCTGACGTACCACAATGTGTACTCGCGAGACCCAAACTACCTGAACCTGTTTGTTATAGTGATGGAAAACAGCAACCTCCACAGCCCAGAGTACCTGGAGATTGCCCTCCCGCAGTTCTGCAAGGCCATGAGCAAACTCCCACTGGCAGCCCAGGCCAAGCTGGCAAGCTTGTGGTCACACTACAGCGCAGGGCAGATTCGGCGCATGGTAGAGACCTTCCAGCAGCTCATTACCTACAAGGTGATCAGTAACGAGTTCAACAGCCGCAACCTGGTCAACGATGATGACGCAGTAGTGGCGGCCACCAAGTGCTTGAAGATCGTCTACTATGCAAATGTACTGGGCGGCGACCTAGATGTAGAGCACAACGAGGATGAGGACGAGGAGCCCATCCCAGAGTCTAGTGAACTTACTCTGCAGGAGCTGCTGGGCGAGGAACGGCGGAACAAGAAGGGCCCTCGGGTGGACCCGGTGGAGACGGAGTTAGGGATCCGCACCAACGATTGCAGACGGCCACTCATTGTCTTTGAGGAGTTTGTCAATGAGCCTCTTAACGAGGTGCTGGAGATGGACAAAGACTACACATTTTTTAAGGTTGAAACTGAAAACAAGTTCTCCTTTATGACCTGCCCCTTCATCCTGAATCCCGTCACCAAGAACCTGGGCCTTTACTACGACAACCGCATCCGCATGTACAGTGAGCGGCGTATAACTGTGCTCTACAGTTTGGTGCAAGGTCAGCAGCTCAATCCCTACCTGAGGCTCAAAGTGCGGCGAGACCACATCATTGACGACGCTCTGGTCAGGGTATGAGCGTGCCAGTTCAATACATCCAATTAATATTAAGGCCCCTTTCTAATATATTTGGTTTAGTACAAAACACATTTCACTGATCTGTTTCTCTCGTGTCTCTGTAGCTTGAAATGATAGCAATGGAAAATCCTGCAGACTTGAAGAAGCAGCTGTATGTGGAGTTTGAAGGAGAGCAAGGTGTTGATGAAGGAGGCGTTTCCAAAGAGTTCTTCCAGCTGGTGGTGGAGGAGATCTTTAACCCAGATATTGGTAAGAAAATGCTCTCTACCACCACCAATGTGTAGCACCCACCTGGGTGATGCACGGCAGCCTTACGACACCAGACGCTCACCACACATCAGCTCGTGCATCATCATCATCAGCGTACATGGACATAAAGATAATTACAGACAATATATACAGCAGTTATGTTGAATGTTGACATGACGGACAACGTGTAGGGAAAGTGTGTATGAGCGTATGCATGTTTGGATGGAAAGCAAGGCGTACATGTTTAGTGAACCTTAGTAGAGTGGTATAACAATTGTGGCAGAGATGATAATAATAATAATGAAGATAAATAGATAAACAAATAAAATTGAACAAAAATAGACCTGAACGATAATAGTAAGTAATTAAAATAATATAATTGAATATTGGTATATCTACATCCGCACTATTGTTTGTCATATATAAAATATTAGTGTTCAAAAAGGTATGGTATGGTTAATATATATAATTATAATAATGATGTTATGAAATATTACTATATAATAATAATATTAAATAGATACTGTACTTTTAGATGCCATAGGCCTGGGTTTAAACAGGATTTTAAATAGGGCATCATCATAGATAGGCGGCTGTTGCAAATAATTACCTTGTAGACTATAGTGATTCTGCAGTTATCCCTTTTTAAATTGCATTTAAAACAGATTAAAAAAAAAAGTGCGATTTAAATATTTAAATCGATTGACAGCCCTCATTTTTTATATACGTATTAACACTTTTTCCATGTTATCTTTTCCTCCTGCAGGCATGTTCACGTACGACGAGCGCACCAAACTGTTTTGGTTCAACTCGTCATCACTCGAAAATGAGGGCCAGTACACTCTGATTGGCATCGTTCTTGGTCTGGCCATCTATAACAACTGTATTCTGGATGTCCACTTTCCTATGGTGGTCTACAGGAAGCTGATGGGCAAGAAAGGAACTTTCAGGGACTTGGCTGATGCCAACCCGGTAAGAACTTCCTCATCAAATGTTCTTATTGCTCTTTAGCTGCATAATTCATGTAGCTATGGAACAAATCCATAGCTACAAACTTTTAACACTGCCATTTTCATGCTGGAAATTCACTTTTTTGAACACCCACGTTTGTCACTTGATAAGCAATGCTATATGTGATATCCGACTGTGCTGAACTGTGTTGTAAAGGTTCTATACCAGAGTCTGAAGGAGCTGCTGGAGTACGAGGGCAGTGTGGAGGAGGACATGATGATCACTTTCCAGATTTCTCAGACAGACCTGTTTGGGAACCCACTCATGTATGATTTAAGGGAAAATGGGGACAAGATTCCAGTCACAAATGAAAACAGAAAGGTGAGCCAAACAGAAAACATGAAGCATTTTCAAACTGTATTTTTGAGGTCTGAAGCAGGGTCTTGGCCTGCATCTAAATGAACTCTGGTGCGGTTTGTATGGGTCGTGAAAATAAAGCAGACCAACCACAGGACTGTAAGACAGTAGATATCAGAGTTCTGCAAGAATTCAAAAGCTGAACTACTAACTTCTAACTTTAACTTCGTTTGGCTCATTTTCTGTAACCAGTGTAGCATGAAAGCATGGTGAGTGAAATCAGCCAGCTAGCTAACTAGCCTGCCAGCCGCAGCAATTTGCTTAGTCCCACCACAGCGAGACTTCTTTGCCGAGAGAACGGATGACAGCCCACTCTCCTAAGCGGTGCTCCAATGTTTAAACTCAACTCTGGCATCGTTTCCTTACGCTACTTTCAGATGGTTCTATTTTAAAGATGCTTTTCCGTTCTTCATAGTAAATAGCCTACTCCTTTCTGTTATTTTAGCGAGTTGATCTCATCTAAGTTTTAACTCAACATACACACACCAGTCAGGAGTAAAGTCGAGCATTATTTTCTTTTTCTCCCTGTAAGTTTGAGCCCCGGTAGGCCCTTTCGTTAAAACGGCAGTGGCAGCAACAACAACAACAGCGTGGTGGATCAGCTGATTAGCTGATTATCAGCGGTAGGGGAGCCAAAGACGTTACCAGCTGACTGTCATGCCGAATCATTTGTAAAGAGCAACAGCCAATAGGAAAGCTCCAACTCGACTGACTTTATCACTCACGCCGATCCAATGCTGTAACTTCATCAATCACTTAGCGACAGACTCAGCAACAGACTTTCGTATTTAGTTTGCGTTCACGCAGCCTGCGTCAGCTGCCAGACGGTGTGGCAAAAATGCAGGTCTTTCCATTCATTTTGAATGGGGGTAGTGCGTTTGGGCTGCGACGAAAAGTTGATACCGAGTCAACTTTTTGAGCAACGCAACCGGACGTCACGCTGCAGTGGCCAATCGTGTAACCAGCGATCAGACTTGTCAGTCGGTTTTGAGGCGGTGTGAGAGTCCCATACAGTAAACAGGAAACATCACTGCCTTTATCGCTGCCACAAGAAAGTTTTAAAACACTATGAGGGTAAGTTTCTGTGTGTTCAGCTCTCAGTACGTTTGTAGCTTATAACAGAATCTCTGTGGTTTGAAGTTTAGTTTGTATTATACCTGCTTTATTTTACATTTCATGTTCGCTAGGAGTCGCGTTACGTTACTGCTGATGAAGACCCAACATTTCCTGATTTTGCTGCTTCATAATAAAAGCATTAAAATACCAAAATAACGGGGGGCTTTTATTGTGAAGAATTTTTTTATGCACTGCCGCTGCTTTGACCACTCATTTCACCGTCAACTCCAGACAGCGCTGTGTAGCTCTGGTATGCGAGACTAATAAATAACAGGAGACAACATAATAGCAGGACGTTTTGTAGTAATGTCGGACATATTGCTGAATTTGGGGACGTTTTATGAAACTAAGTAGTGTTATTTTCAAGTAGAGGTGCAACGATGAATCGATTAATCGATTAGTTGTCAACTATTAAATTAATCGCCAACTATTTTGATAATCGATTAATCGTTTGAGTCTTTTTTTTATTAAGCTTGTTAAATGTGAATTATCTTCTAGTTTCTTCTCTCCTTTGTGACAGTAAACTGAATATCTTTGAGTTTTGGACAAAACAAGACATTTGAGGACGTCCTCTTAGGCTTTGGGAAACACTGATCCACATTTTTCACCATGTTTTGACATTTTTATAGATCAAGCAACTAATCGATTAATCGAGAAAATAATCGACAGATTAATCGACTATGAAAATAATCGTTAGTTGCAGCCCTATTTTCAAGGCAACAGCGCTGCAGAGAGCTCGAGACAGCCAGGGTTATAGTAGCAGGCAGCATGCAGGAACAAAAACACTGACACATCACTAACAGTATATGATAATAACATCCAAAACACACAATTCACTCTCAGTGGTTTATGTGACATGAGAATAAGGCTACTTTCAATGAGTACATAGTTCCATTTACAATTGAGTAGGCGGTCTTTAATGTGGACACAGGACACATTCCCGTTCTCACTGCTATTAGATTGTGGACACATGCAGCTCAAACCACCCTCAAATGTGCTTTTTGCGATCCGATCTCACTGCGTCCTGAGAGAGTTTTCATCTGTATTTAGAGTTGTCCGCTTGTGATCCAATCAGTACGGATGTTAATGCCAGTTGAAAATGGGGTCAACACCCTGCAGAAAATCACCAAATCGCTGTTTCCTGGTCTGAACGCAGCCTTATATGGGCTATTCCCCCAGCTCTTTCTGTGGCCCAGCCAAAAATTACTACAAAATAGCTATCCGTCGTAGTATTACGATACAAGATGCAATGTTTCCCTCATCTTTCTGGCTGCTTGTCATTATTTCTGACATATGACATACAGTCAGGACTAATAATGCTTATTATCAATTATTTCCTGACAGATTTGACATGATATCATATTCTCCTCAGTCACAGGGATTTTTTTTTTTTTTCTGGTAAGGTGTTTTGCTGTTGGATGTTTTAGTGCTGAGAAAAATGAAATTCCATTCTCCTGCATTGTATGAGCGTGGCAAGAGATGTTTTAGTAGTGGATGCACCTTTTAGAAAGCCCAGAAAGGTAATATGGTGTGGCAAATAAAAACAGCTTCTCTAAAGGCTAGATACAACTAGGTGGGAAAATGTTCCCTTGGAAGCTGAAGTACTCATCAGGTTTTTGACTAACAGTAACTGTTCCTGTTGATGTGCGTCTGTGCAGGAGTTTGTGGCTCAGTATGCAGAATACATGCTGAACAAAAGCGTGGAGAAGCAGTTCAAAGCTTTCAGGAGAGGCTTCCACATGGTCACCAACGAGTCTCCACTCAAATACCTGTTCAGACCAGAGGAAATCGAGCTCCTGATCTGTGGAAGCAGGGTGAGATTTTGTCAGCAGACATTTGAGTATGTTATTAAGTCATTTAAAATTGCTTAAATGCTTAATTTCCATCCATGTTTTCTGTTTCTGTCATACACTGCAGAACCTGGACTTCCTAGCACTTGAAGAAACAACAGAGTATGATGGAGGTTACAACAGAGATTCTCGAATCATCAAGTAAGAAAGTGTGTGTGTTTGTTGGTACATGTGCACCAAAATTAGGAATATGGTTTGAATCATAGACTGTATATAAAGATGGACGATGGGTCTCCACTTCCTCCCACTGTACTTATCCAAAATGTGAAGCCAAAATATCCGGGATACGGGCACTGCCATCTTGTAATTTTGGAGCCAGAGGTTTGCGCAGCAGTGATCGAGGTTGTAGCTGCGTTAGCGAATTCCCGCCCATACACCAACGGCAACCAACTGTGAGTCAATAGGCTCAATCGAGATGAGCCAGGTGTGCGCACAATCGATCACCAGCGATCGGCGCCCCAATGCACGTCGGATAGATTTGTATCCGACTTGATCCCGACTTGCTCTGGCGTCATGCACACGTGGGCAACGATAACCTCACAATATCAAGGTGGCCGCAGGTTTAAGACGCAGGCAGCGCACATGATGACGTTTTATATAAACTTTTTATTGTTTTTGAATTGGAGGGATTTTATTCCCATTTGTCTGATTTAAAGGCTTATTATGTACAGAACACATGTTGTGTGGCTGATAGTTACGTTTAGAAGTCAGAAATACATTTTCAGTTCAGATTACAGATCGTCTACAGTCTGTTGGTTATTAACATCAGCAACAGATCGCATGTAGAGCATTTTTTTCATAATAAAAACAACTAAAGTCTGTGTACAAGCTGATATATGGGTCTGACAACATTTTATTAAATCTGAATCGGATCTGACAGGATGTGAATGTTTCTGTGACTTCCTGTTCAGCCTGAAGGCTGATGGAAATGGCTGTAAACTGTCCGACTTGACCGCCACTTTTTGTCACCGCCCCCAGCTGCTGCCGCCTGCTCTCGTCCACTTTACAGGCGAGGCGCAGCTCATCTCGAACGAGCCTAATTACAGCTGTCAATCCTGACTTTTCACCCTATTATAGCATTAAATAAGTAATAAAACCCAAACTTATCAGGGAAATGAACACTTGAAAATACATCAGCATGATAAGAACTACCTAAAACAACAGAAACCATGTCACATCTTACTAACATGGAGGGGGTGGGATTTCTGACCTATACTGCAGCCAGCCACTAGGGGGGGCTTCGAGATGTTTTGGCTTCACTTACACAGTCTATGCATCAACCCCTGGTTTAAATGCATACCCAATGTGCTATTGACCTGGAAACAGGTTGCCTGCTTCTTGCAGAGATGTGCAGGATAATGGTGGAAATAATGAGGAGGTTGTTTTACAGCTTTTAATTGTCACATTTGAGGTATCACCCTTTCTATTAGTTGTTGTTTGGACCACAGTTAAGTAAACACTAGTGCTCTTAAAAGGTAAACTTTTAATACATGTTAAAATGTACAACACATAACATGTCTTTGTTGTTTGACAAGAGGATTGTTATTAATTCCATTGGATCCTTATATTTCTAAATGTTATCACTGCACTCATTTTGACTGTCGGGGATGCTCGTTTGCATTGTAGGGAGTTTTGGGAGACGTTGCATTCGTTTGGTGAGGAGCAGAAGCGTTTCTTCCTGCAGTTCACCACCGGCACTGACAGAGCACCTGTGGGTGGGCTGGGCAAGCTGAAGATGATCATTGCCAAGAACGGCCCTGACACTGACAGGTGAGCCACCTCTATCCATTATGCTGCTCCTTGGCTCTTCTTGTGAAGTACTCATGTATACACAGTATATATTTATACACAGTTTGTGTAAAGCGTTTGTGCAGACAGTCATTTTGTTAATTGAAGATTCATGACTTTCTGCTCCTCAAAGTGATTGATTTGAATTTTGAACTAACTGCGTCATTTTCTCGTAACTTTCTTCCAGGGATTTTAAAATAGTAACGTCCCTTTGAATGTGTCAATTACTTCATTAGGCTCGAGTGAGCAAGTAAACCTGGTTAACCTGCTTGCTACACTATGCTTTACTACATATTGTGCTTTTTGGCTTTTCCCCTTTCCTTTAGTGTGTTATATATATTTTTGTGCACATTATAGGTTTACAATGTGAAAAAGCCCAAAGTCCACCCCAAAGGGACTTACCATCTCCAACAGAAAACACTGTTCACAAACTGCTCCAAACAGCTCTATTGTAGTCCAGCCTTTACTTCCGTGACGAACGTGCATCACTTTGTAACACACGTTATAATGCTCACCTAGCTGCTAGCATGGCACTCCCTCGTGCTCTGCAACTGACAAGCTAGCAGTACTTACTGCGCATGTGCAACTTCCCAACAAAGATGGTACAGAAGTGAGATGTCTCACTCTGTAGCTAAAACAGAGAGCTCAACACACAGGGTGAAAAGAGGATCTGCAGCAATGTGCAGTACAACAAATATATGGTGTTTTCTGAAAATTAAACCACATAAACCTATTCTGGGACAACCTCTAAATACAATTATGAACCTGAAAATGAGCATAATATGAACACTTTAAAAAACAGTTAAATAGTACTCAGCAAGCTGTGAAAATGGTCCTGCTTTTCTTTTTTCCTGGGCCTTCTGTGGCAGCACTCCACTATGTCAACACATTGTTCACTTTGAATTGAATGAGGATGCTGTGCTTTTTTTAAAAGCCTTTAGTGCGTAACTTTTTGATATTAATAAACGTTTGTTACATTCAAGCCATTGCCAAATGAGTTGCTACAAAGCTAATTCAAAAATCAGCTCCACAAAACTCTCTGTATTTCTCATTATGGCTATGTTTGGATGATTGTGTCGTCCGGTGACTTTCCCGCGGAGTCCATTATGTGGAGTGGGTGCGCGTGCTCGATCACGTAAGGCTTGTATCATGTGGACGCGCCGGCAGTGTTGTTGTCAGTACTTAAAATTCTTCATGGGGGCGACAGAAACTACGCACTATAGCTTTAATGCCTAAGTCTTGAAATCAGTCTGAGTCTGAGCTGTGGCACACATATAGAGTGGTGCTACTAACATCTGTATAACACTTTTTGATAAAGTATAAATGAGACCAAAGTGTACAACCAGTTGGGTGAAAATCCTCTGGTGGCCCTGGTGTACTGACAAAAAGATGTGGAACAGGCCTGGAATTTCACAATTTCAGGGGCAAGGCCACTTGGCCAACAAATGAACAATGATTTTAGGTCCACGGAAATAATTCGTTTTAAGGATGATTTTATTTTTTAATATGTAGTATAACTGTCATCTGATAAAACTATCAATAACAAAATAATGTATTGATATTTATAGCTACAGTGTTCTGTATAATGTCAATCAAAGGCAAATGTATAAACATTATTTTAAATGATTTATGAGTGATGAATTTCATCATTCTTATTATTCACATTTGAGCATCATCTCCCAGTTATTGATCATTTAATTTGATCCTGAATTGTGAAGCACTTTGTAAAGCCAGTTTGGAAATATATTAAATATAAAATCACTATCAATTTACTATGAATGAACTATGGCGAACTGCGGGAGTGGAAATGAGGCTTGGGTGTGCACCTAGCTCCACAATGATTACGATTTATGAAATAGAACCAGGCATATGTGCAGCTTTATTAATCTGACGAAATGAATGCATGTGCATATTTCTTTTGTCCCTGATGTGGAGTAAAGATAGCCTGGTCCTACCAGACTCTCGTACATTTCATTTGTACAGAGAGTCTGGCCTCTCTCCATTGACAAGTGTTAACTTCCTTGAAGGCGGGTACTCTGAAGTTTAAAACTATTGGATCTGCCCAGAGCCACTCTGGATCTGCCATAACCAATTGTTAACGTTTGGTCGTGACGTATGTCATACGCATGTGCAACAAGAGGGGAGACTGTCAAGGCTATTAGCCTTAGCACCTAACATTAGCCTAAGCCAACTCCTTCACCACTAACAGAGCGAGCTGGAAAATCAAACTTTTCCCGAACCCCGTGGGAGGAGGGCCACAACATCATGGCCACCAACAAAACTCAGCAAAGATTGTCCTTCCTCGGGCTTTAACTTCTGGATATTCGGCAGCGTTGCCACAACGGACCAAATGGCTTCGCTCGCATCGCTCTCCGCCGCAACTCTAGCGCACGGCCTCAACGTCATCGTTCTCAGCCACTCCCTCTGTTCGCTGATTGGACCGGTAAAGATTTGGCCGGAGAAAACCCAAGACTATACCGCAAACCCAGATGGAGTACTGAAGAGAAATGAAAATTGAGTCGAAAGTAAGTAGGAGGGCGGAGCCAGGCTAGAGTAAAGACTAAAAGACAGCTTTTTATAGATACTGCCAAAGCAGCTTGAATGAGTTAGAGTTCTCAGGTTCTCAAAGTTAACACAAAGGTTAACAGGAGTCCCGCTTTAGATACCAAGCAAAGGCTTTATTATACCTCTATGCCGGCGATAGCTGTGGCCGGAGGCATTATGTCTCAGGTATACTTTTTTAGGGAATTTTTCAAATTTGGCACAAACGTCCACTTGGACTCAAGGATGACAATTAGAATTTGTTGGTCAAAGGTTAAGGTCACTGTGACCTCACATAACACATTTTTGGCCATCTCAAGAATTCATACACTAATCATGTCAAATACTTTCACACAAATGTATAATACGCTGAAATGATGATGAGGAAGTTAATGACATTTAATACCCAAAAGGTTAGCGGTCAACTTCGCTGTGACATCATAATGTTCTGCAAAAATGCTTTTCTGGCCATAATTCAGGAACAAAAGGGGACATTCCCCACAGCAAGCGTGTTTACGTTGTCTTATTCACTTTGTTACACAAGCGATGGTGGAAAGTTGCAAGGTTGTTTCGTTAGTGAATTGAAAACTACCGCTGTGCAGTTGCTGTATTTCTGTTGTTGCGTTCACTGTAGAAAGTAGGGGTTGCATGAGCATAAGGTTAAAAGTGGAATTGGCATTGCTTGGTTTGTGTTACTGAAAAGGACTACTGAGTCTTTTAATTTAATGTGAACAATCTCTACCAGCATCAGAAACATAAAGAGAGAAAATACAAGTTGACCAATCGCAGTTCTGTGACTCCCACAGATTTTCTGCGGTGTATGACGTGTAGGATTGGGCATCGAGAACCGGTTCCAACTTGAAATTGTTTAAAATTAAAAAAAAAAAAAAAAAATCGTAATTTTTTAAACACTTTATTTTCCGGAAATAGCCTGGTCCCAAGTAGCTAGCTGTTAGCTAATGATGCGTATACTCAAGAATTGCTAGGGGACACTACTATATCATGGCAGGTGTATTATCCAGAACCCAAGGAAGCACAGTGATGAGCGTGAAGTTGTTTGCATGAACAGTTCTCAAGAAAGCTGCAAGCAACAATAGCAATAGGCCCCTTCATAACAGGCATATATTTTCTATAAATTTACAATAATTTCAAAGGACATGTACACTTTGCCAATTTGTGCTGCACTGATTTACAAAGAGCTTTTGGTCTGAGCCCGAGCAAGACAAAATGCATCCATACATGTACTTTTTCTCTGAGATGTGCATTGGATTAGGGCTGCAACTAACGATTATTTTCATAGTCGATTAATCTGTCGATTAGATCTAAAAGAAAATGTCAAAACGTGAAAAATGTGGATCAGTGTTTCCCAAAGCCTAAGATGACGTCCTCAAATGTCTTGTTTTGTCCAAAACTCAAAGATATTCAGTTTACTGTCACAAAGGAGAGAAGAAACTAGAAGATATTCACATTTAACAAGCTGGAATCAGAGAAATCTTATTTTTTTTAATAAAAAAATGACTTAATCGATTATCAAAATAGTTGGCCATTAATTTAATAGTTGACAACTAATCGATTAATCGATTCATCGTTGCACCTCTACATTGGATCACGTTGACGTTGCTTCATTTTGTCTGTTAATAGGCATTTGTGCCATCAGATAGTTGGGATTTCTTCTTCTGACTTCTTTGAGTGTTTATTTGAAAACCTCAGTTGTTAAACGTTTACGTAAACGCGGTCCAATTAATTGCGAAGGATTTGATTTAAATCCCTCTTGTATTCAGTTTCACTTGGAAATACGTCACAGCACAGAAGCTAAACACTCTAACTTCCGTTTCACAGGGACTTTAAAAGCTGACCAGCTGTGTGTTGTTTTTGTCTCGGCAGGTTACCGACGTCTCACACTTGCTTTAATGTGCTGCTGCTGCCTGAGTACAGCAGCAAGGAGAAGCTGAGGGAGAGACTGCTGAAAGCCATCACCTATGCCAAAGGGTTTGGCATGCTCTGAGCCCCTGCTCCAAACACACAGCAAAACGGACTCCTTCTCAGAAAGCCCATCAAACCCTGCTCTGCCCTTCCTTTATCAAAAGGTGACAAAAGACAGACCAGAGTATGTTTTGAGGAAAAGCAAGTCAATAATGAAAGAGGAGAAATGGTTCCAATAGAGCGCTCCAGTAGTTCTTCTACTGTGCCTGCATCATCCCACATCAGTCAGTGTAAGCACAGAGACCTCCTGATCAAAATACCCACCCCCCACATCCACATTATGTGAATGTGCAGCAGCCTCCCCGTCTTTTTTTTTTTCTTTGTACAGAGAGAATCATTTCCTTATTATTTATTTTAAGGTTAAAATGGGTTATTTTTCATGCCTGCTTGTTGTGATAGCTTCCTTACTTGGGAAAGGGGGAGGGTTGTTATTAAACTGTAAATTTGGGACAGTAACAAGTCAATATAAACCCCATTTATTGAACAAACGTGTTAAAGTAGACCTGACCTTGTTCATAGACAATTGACAGAGATAATCTAGTTTTAGAGTAGTCTTTACTACAAAATATTGTATTCCCAACAGAAGAAAGAGCTCTCGCTGACCATTCCACTCACAGCCATCGGCTATTGATTCTGTCTAGTCCAAAATGGCACATTATCAAATAGCTGTTGTTTTTTTTTTTTGGCCTTTTTTCCTCGGGGGGGGGACGGGGGACGGGACACCGCAGGTTAGACTCAAATCTTGTCAGAGCTGTGTAAGTGCACTTAGACATTTTCAGAATGTTTGTTTTTTTGGCCACAGGTTGCCATGATTGTTTGAAGCATTTTACTTCCATGTCTTCCTGTGTTGACAATTCTAAATAAAAACAGTATTTATATATCGGTGCGGTTGGAACTACGATACCGTATTGTGCACGTTTTGGAGGATGTACACATGTAGACCGGTTACTGATGATGTTCTCAGATACAGGCATAGAACTCTTCTTGTGCCAACCTAGTCTCACACTGCAGAGTCTCTGTTCAATATAACTTCAATTTATCTGGAACTCCACATGTAGAGTCAAGAAAACAGTGTGTACATTGTCACTGGCAAACGCTTTGGTAGCTTGTGATCTTAAGTCCATTTGGCCTTAGTCTCTGGTTGTGGTTACACCTGTCATTTTAATGCATCATGAATCTTCTGACAACACGACAAATGACCTGACAGGTTGAAGTGTTTGTATTCACATTGCCTTGCTGGCACTGTGATCGGACACTGGGCAAGTGAGGACAGTAGTCTAAGCACAATCTGAACAAACTAATTGTTGTGTAAAGCTGCAATCCAGGGTCAGTCAATCCTGTAGCCACTGAGTCTCAGAGAAGTCCCTGATATGTTCCTATCAGTCCTTCCTTTGCCGTTAGACCCACAATGGAAAATAATCAGCGTAAATGTGTGGTTTGACCTGATCTCTCACTGATAATGCTTATGACAAATGGGAAAGACAAGAAAAACATTTTTGCGAAATCTTATCCACCATTAAGTGAGGGGATGAATTTAAATGTCATCTTGTTTGCATCCAGTTGAGCATATCTTAAAGACTGAAAGCAGGCAAAAAGCAGTTAACCTAGTTCTGTAGAACAAACAAATCCATATTCTCTATAGCTGTCGCATTGTATCTTTCAGTAAAACATTATGTAGCAAGGCTAGGCTAACTGTGACCCCCTGCTTCCAGTCTTTTTTCTAAGCTACGATAAACATTTCCTGGACCTGTGTACCTCTGTACTGAACGCACAGATATAACATTGATATTCTCTCACTCTGGGGAAGACTGTACTGTGTGGACACATCACTGTGATCAGATTTATATTTGGATTTGTCACATTCTATGAGAATAATAACAGCTGTAACCACTGTCTATGGAAAAGTCTAACAAAAAGTGTTATAGCACTTTTTACTGTTCAACATGAATTGGAATATCAACTGTGAAATCATCCTCCCACAGATCAGGCCAATTTTTTGATAGTTCTGTTTTTGTTCAGTTGAATAGGCTGTACCTGTAAAGATGTCTGCATGGTGTTCTTGCACACAGACTGTATACTGATACTGTCAATAGAGTACATAAGGGAAAAGCATCGTCAGCCAACCAAATGGGTATTAACGGTACAGTTTAACCAAATCAAACCACTTATTTGAAAGTGAAAATAAAATGGACTCACCTGAAATATAATTTTTAGCAGTTTGTTGCATTTTGCACACCTAGTAACTATGGTAAGTATGGTAGGTCACTGTGTATGTCCTTTTTAAAGGACATGTGTGGTTTTATACATGTATACCCACATACATTACAGCCAATCCTTTTGCAAACCATGTGCTTTGACATTTAAATTCTTTCTACCATTCCGTGCATCCAGTAAAATATGAAGATCAATTGGACTGTTTTGAGAAGAGTAAACATTGAGTCTGCAATACTTTTTGTTCAAGTTAATCATCATTCTAGGGCAGTGCAGTTTATCCTTTTACAAGCCAAACTTGAATTAAGACTGACAACACAGACTTGATGTTCATTTTGATAGATTACGCAACTCGTGCACATTTCAAGAGTCTGCTTATAGATTTTCATATTGGGCGGAAATGAATGGAAGTAATGGAGTGAAAATTACATCCCAAAAACTATAGAATACATTTGAACATGGGAATCAAAAATGTAAAGCATACACTAAAACATGCATACACTGATCCTTTAAAATTTACCTTTTTGTTTTACTTCCAAATAAGTGGTTGAGATTATTTGGGAAAAACTTAAAAACTTGCCCTGCACACTGCTGTAAAGCTGTCTTAACAGTGTCCCCTCATCTTTAGATTTGCTATTAAATCATGTAGCAATTAAATTAATGTCCACTTACTAATCTTTCAACTACATCTCATAGTCCTAATCAGTAAATGAGGCTGGCTCGGGTGGACATCACTTGACCTACATATGGATCTTCAATTACGGGATACCAAGTTGTCTTACGTGGGAGGGAGATGGTAACCCCCTGTCTCTGTTCCAAGATGGTCTTTGGCGTAGAATGTGAATGTCCTCCATGATCTTTATCCAACTGTTTCGGTTTTAATGTCAAGGACCTTTAAGAGACTGAATGAACACCGAAGCGGGCAACATCAACTGTCTGCGAACAGACCAAAACCATTCACATCATCCACTGGAAAGATGTCAAAGGTCTTGGTCACTGGACGGCTGGAGAAAGATCAAGGACACTCACATCTGACACCACAGACTTATATACCATATAAGACCACCTGTTATCATGCGACCAAAGTTATTTTCTCTGTTCACGTAGCAGCTTGATAACAACTGAGCAAACATCATCCATTGATGAAAACCAAGAGATGTGGTTGAAAGCTCCCGAAAACAAGTAATTTGAGAGTAAAGATTTTTTGTTGAGCCAGATTATGTCTTTTATTTAAAAAAAAAAAAGAAAAAAGTTTTGATATATTCAAAGCTAGTCACGGACTACAACATTGCTGCTGATGGTCACTGATAAGTTGTTCAGAGCAGATTGGTGTTCTGTGTGTTGTCATGGACTATTCAGTAGTGGTTGTTGGTATGTATTGTCTTTGGAGATTGAATCTGTGACTTCTCACTCACACACTGGTGTGTCTTAACTATGAGGTTCCTGCTGTCCTGGTGATGTGTCCGCAAGAGGACCATCTATTATTTTTTTTTTCTTTAAACGCTGCTCAATTTGTGAGCGTGATGGTGCCCACAACATACCACTAAACCACAGTGCTGAGACCACAGCAGTACACAACAACCCTGAGCCATTCTGTCTGTTCCATTGCTCTTACTTTCCCATCGGACCTGGGCAAAATTATTTTGGAGAATACTTTTCATTGCTTGTTTTTAGCCTTTATTTAAGTTACTTTGGACAGTACATGGAGTATCTGGCAATGTGGACAAACAGTGGACTGTGTTGGAAAGTCATTACAGCATACTGTATGTTTGTGCGATTAACAACTTAGCTGGCATTGTTATACTGCAGTAACTTCAATCATGTGAAACTCTGTCTATGTTAAAACAAAGGTTAAGGATTACTTACAACTGTTTTGAGCCCAGGTCTGGTTTTAACTGTTTAACATTACTTTGTACCTCTGTTTTGTAATGCTGAAGATGCTTACATGGACATGTGAAAGGGCTCTAGAGGCTTGTAAAAGGTGAAAGGTCAACCTGATTTTGGAAAGGGAAGCATTCATTGGTTTGACTTAACAGATACATTCTAAAAGATACAAACTGATGAACGGCAACAAGTATTCAGTGCTGTGAAAACATGCTAAATAAAGATGACAGCTTTTTTCCAACTTGTATTGCCTTATTATCCTGATTTGATTCCACAGGTCCTTTGGTATCATGACAATGAATCTTACCCATGTTTAGCTGTTTATTGTTAATCCCAGTCAATGTCGCTTAAGCACGGAATAACTTCTGTCATTAGTCTACTGAATACACTCAAATATTTACATCACAAACATGAAATGAATGTCATGCTAAGAAGCTAACCTTTTGGACCACTTTCAGTTGTTAGTAGCTTTAACAGGGCTAAGAGTCTGAAGCTAAGCCAGCTGTGATGCTGTACATTGGTGCTTTGGGCTAAATGCTAGCATGAGACCAGCAATGTGCTAACAACAACATGCTGATATGTAGCAGGTAATGTTGACAATGTTAGCATGCTAATATTCGCTAATTAGCAATAAACACAAAGTGCAGCTGATGGGAATGTTATTTTTGCAGATATTCGGACATAAACATATTTAAATTTTGAATTAGTGATGGTGCTAGATGAAAAGTCAGGGGATCACTTGACTTATTACAATTCATCCTGAGGGGGATATCTGTACCAAATTTCATATCAGTCCATCCAGTTGAGACATTTCAATCTGAACCAAAAGTGTCGACCTTCTGGCGGTGCTAGAGAAATGTAAGAAAAATGTAAAGGATCACTATAGTCAGTAGGATTTATGCTCTGTGAACCACAAGTGTCTGTATGAAGTTGTGTGCCAATCCATCCAAAAGATGTTGCGATATTAACACTGGATAAGTGAAAATTTGTGACCTGCTTCTGGCTCTAGATAAAAAGTCAGGGGATTACTAAAGTCATTACATTTCATTTTCAAATGACCCTGAATGTGTATAAAGTTTGGTTCCTGACCAGGATGGCTGCTGTTATCGACACAAAGAAAAAAGCGAAGAAGGTGGGCCCATCAAAACCTGTAAGTACAGGTATACTCTAAGACAAAAGCAGCATACAAAGGAATTAACCCTGAATTTGGCAATCTTCCAAAGATTTAATGATGCATTGTTTAGACTACACGTGTCAAACTCGTGGCCTGCGGGCCAAATCCGGCCCCCTGCAGATTATGATCTGGCCCATATATCAATTTAGGTTCACAATAGATTTTGGCCCGCCTAGTTGTGCACCAAAACCAAAATCACAGGAAAGTGTTTTTTTAACTGCAGTTACACAACGCTCAAAGCAGAATTTGGCAGATTTGCCGACTTTGAGACTCAGAAATTCCTTCATATTTAGGCAGAAACGTTGTGAAAAAAAGATCATTGTTTTTCTTGATTTGTTAAATTCTTTGATGGCTAAGGAACTTTTTTGCTGACTTTTGTAGGACTTTATGTCGACAAAAATGCAACAAAAAGCATAAAAAATGTTGGAAAATGGGACAATTTAAAAAACACGAAAGGTGACAAAAACGGCTTTCTCAGGAAAGCCATAAAGAAGTCAGAAAAAAACATACAAAAATGACTACAGCGCAACAGCAATGTCAAAAAAGCGACATGCAGTAATACAGTCAAACATATTTTACTTTTTTAATGAAACAAAAGCATGTCAATAACCTTTACATGTCTGGCCCTTGATGTGGCCCGTAGTGAAAATGAGTTTGACACCCCTGGTTTAGACCAACAGAGTTTCAGACAAAAGGACATACTTACCAGCCACATACTGTATGGTAACATTAGACTTATCTTCCCCTATAGTAATAGTCCCATAATGTTAAAAATGTACTTCCTAAATGGACTCATTGTTGGTCTGTTGCTGCTTCAGATGAAGATGATGAGACGGGGCACCGTCTGGCTCACCCAGTGGGAGTGTGCGCCCCATGTGGGCTGGGTCCTTTGCAGCGGCGCGGGTTCGAGTCCAACCTGCTGCCCTTTGCCGCATGTCATCCCCCATCTCTCTCTCCCTTTCCTGTCTATCCACTGTTATAAATAAAGGGAAAAAGCCTCAACAAATAATCTTTAAAAATGAAAATAGACACAGACTGACTTCAAATCGGTTTATTTGAAACAGTTTTTGAAAAACAGACCCAGGACACAGTACTTCTGGTAACTTTTAAAATCATGCTGCAAATATCACAAATGATAATGAAAAAGGATAGTATTTTGTTCAATCACGTACTTGTTAAATTTTGGTCAGTGTGGGAGAAACTACATTTTACTGAATAACTAGGCAAATTGACAGTTGTATTATGAATATGTATCAGATTCTTGAAATGACAGGTGCAAAGAGTGAGACAAATTTCAGTTCTGAGACCAAATTGGTACCTTTTTTGTTGCCTTTTCTTACTCAGTGAAAAAAATGTATTTTGTAATTTAACCAATCAAGCCAGTAGAGCAAGTAAATGATCAGAGAACACCTGTTTAAAGGTTGTAAACAGGACTCCGTTTTTTGATACTCAATAGGGACAAAATTCAATTCATGAGGATGGTAAACTTTCAGGGCAACCTTTCTATTTTACCATATATGGAGAAAATGAATGGAGACAGTCACTGTTTAGCCATTTGGTGTGTACAAAAAGTCCTACAGAACAGATGACCTTGAACGTATGTCCTGAACATTCCAAAGACTGGCAGTAGTAGTGCAAAGCCAAGATCTACTCATTGTCTACTCTGAGTGTTCGAACCTGGTTCGACATATTACTGAGCCGTTGCTTCATTTTACGCTGGGAAGATTCATACTGGCCTGTCAGCTTTCGAAATTTAACCATCATGACATCCAAACTGGCTTCAATCCGGTTGACTTTTTCCTCCAAGTCTTTGGCGTCAGTAGCATTGACCAGTGCCTCATCAATGAGATTATCTTTCATCAGGATGGCCTTTCCCTTCTCCTCCAGCATACCTTTAGCATCAGGATACTCAGTGAGTGCCTCCATCAGATCATCTTTGGACAGTGCAAACAGATCAGAGTAGCCCACACTTCGGATGTTGGCTGTTCTTCGGTTTCCTGCCTTACTGCCCTTGATACCGAGGATGCTAATTTCTCCAAAGTATGCCCCATCACTTAGGACCACAAACTGGGTAACCCCATCATCTGCTACCACAGCCAGCTTGCCTCCTTTGATGATATACATTTCCCTTCCAATGTCCCCCTTCTTACAGATGTAGTCGCCAGGACTGAAAACTTGAGGCTGAAGTTTAAGGACCAACTCAACAAGCAAACCTGCTTCACAGTCTTGAAAGATGCGCACTTTTCTTAGAGTCTCCAGATGTACATTGATGGCTATCTCAGCCTTTAGCTTGTCTGGCAGGTTCTTCAGTACCTTCTTCTCATCACAGGTTTTCTCCTCTGTCCACAGGTAGTCAAACCACTTCACCACCCTAATCTCCAGGTCTTTGGTGACCTTCCGAAACTGCATGTATTGCTTTATTGAGTCAATCTTAGCCTGGAACTCTACACGTGCGGCACTCATGTTGGAAATCATGGCCCCAACATTGCCTACGATCGTAGCAAAGATCAGAACCCCAGTGAGGAAGTCAGCTACCACAAAAAAGTATTCAATGTCTCGGACTGGGGGTGGTGTCTCACCGATAGTTGTCAGGGTAAGAGTGGACCAGTAAAAGCAGTAGATGTACTGCCTGGCCAGGCGAGAAAACTGAGGTTTCTTTATGTCTGGATATACCCAGGTGTCTGAGCCAAAGCCAAGCATCTTGGAGATGGCAAAGAAAAGGCAAGCATTCCAGTGGATAATGATGATAATGTAAAGTACAAGATTAGCAATTCGAAAGATGTTGGGATAATTTGTTCGAGTTTCAGTCCGGTCAAAGAACTCAAAAAGACGGGCTAACTTAAAGAGACGGTTGAATCTCCACTCTGGGTAGTCAGTTCCAATTATGAGAAATATTAAATCTGTGGGAATAATTGATATAATGTCTAATTTGAACTGGAGTGTCTTTATGTACTTTTCTTTCAGGACCTTCTCATCCTTTACAAGAAGACCTTGCTCCAGAAAACCTGTTGACACATTTAGACACATTAGAATTAGTAAGATTATTAGAATTATCATATACTCAACGCTCCTTTAATCTTCACACATTCAGCCAAGTTCCTGGCACTGACCTGTCCTGGCTCTCACAAAGGTGTCAATGTAGTAGAGGACATCGGAAGTGTAATCCAAAACCATCCACATCATTATATCTGTATGCTGCAGGTCATTAAAGCAAGACCTAAAGGGAAGCAAAACCATGATAAAGACCTCTAAAAACAGTAAGGTAAAGAGGAAATCCTAAATGCCATGAATTCAGACCTGGCCACTAGGAACATAAGGTTGTAGAACACTGGGATGGATATTATGGCCAGCCAGTAATAGTACATATCTGTGGCAGGGTCCATGATCCACACCTTCTTTCTGAATGAGAAAAGGGATTTTTGTTTTGTTAAAAAGCATGTTTATACTAATATAAGGTACTAACAAAGGTTGTTGGTACATTGTATCTTAATATCTATTTAAAAATGATAAATCAAGTAGAAAGTTGCAGCCATAGAAAATTGTATGTGGTACTCACGGTTCTTCCTTTTTAGCATCTTTCTTGTCATCTTTCTTATCATCCTTTTTAGGTTCCTCTTTCTTGGCATCTTTTTTACTGTAAATGTCAGAAACAGGCAAACGAGGTAAATATTTTGGAACTTGTCATTCAGTAGTGTCAGAGAGCCTGAGGGGGGCGCTGTGACACAGTACAGTCATGGAAATGTAGACCAACTACATTTTTCCAAGGGCCAGAATTTCTGTAAGCAGACACTCTGGGGGGCCAGACTTTCAAATAAAGAAAATAAAATGGATTTATACCTAATACGCCTGTCACTTTCTTACTAAATTAATGCTATATCCTTTACATGTATTAGTATGAACAGACTCCTAAATAACATGGAAAATCCACAATGATAACTAGGCTACTTAACTAGAAAATGATCTTAGACTATGAGGCAGTTCATTGAAGAGTGATGGTTAAAGTCTTTGATTACGGAAAGGTTGTTGTAGTATGCAGTGTCCTGATTGGTGGAAAACACTTGCAGGAAGAAAGGCCTGTTGTCAGGTAAAAATGTCACTGTCAAAGAGCCTGAAGCGAAAAGTTGACGTGGAAAACCGCAGCTTTAATGAAGAATGGACTGATGAGTAGGCTATGCATTCGTTTTCCGACTTTCAGTAACGCTAAACATGCATGTACTGCCCAAGGACACTTCAACATGTAGACTGCAGGTTCCAGGGATTGAACCACCAACCTTTCAATTGTAGATGATCGCTTTGCCATAGCTACCCCTTCCCCCAAGGGTTTTCTCCAGAGCCACAGAAGACATACAACTGTTTTATTACTAGTAAACTGAGCTCAAAATCCTTTAGTTTAAATTGTTATGCACATATTGATACAACTGAATAAGAATGTAACTTAATTTGAATTTTAATGCACTGGTTACCCTAACGAGTTACCCTTTTTAAGCTTGAATCTTGCCTTAAATTACAGTTGCAGGCCCACTGATGGCAAGGTCAGTCTGACCGACACTTCGGTCGAGAGTGAGAAATAATCAACTACTGAACAGATTGCCATGACATTTGCTGACCATGAACCCTGACCGTTTTAGGGACCCTTTGACCTTTACGCTGTTACCACTATGATGTCATGAAGCTCCTCTTTGATAAAGCTTATAGTTAGGGCTGGCCCAGGTTTGCCTTGGACCAGCTCTTAGTTATGCTGCTATAGTTTTAGACTGCCGGAGGACTTCCTACGACACACTGAGCACCTCTCTCCTCCTCCCTCTTTTCATTTGTGTGCATTCATGTCCCTTTACTAACTCAGCTCCAGGGAGCTTCTTCCCCGGAGTCCTTATGCTTTCTCACCTTGCAGGTTCCCTTTGGGGTGGCACCTGAATAGTTTTTGCAGCTGCTGCCATGGTCCTGCTCGACTCCCTCCTACGCCCTCCACTGCTACTACTATTATTTCTAGTCATAGTTCTATTGTTACTATAATTGCCACTGTTCATTGTACCAACTGCTGTAATCATTATGAATCATATTTATCTATATCTGTATGTGTGTCTCTGTGTCCGAACCGGCAGCAGCAGATGGTAGCCTACCAAGAGCCTGGTTCTGCCTGAGGTTTCTGCCTGTTAAAAGGAAGTTTTTCTTCACCACTGTTGCATTAAATGCTTGCTCTTGGGGGGAGTTGTTGGGTTTCTGTAAATTATAGAGTGTGGACTAGACCTACTCTATCTGTAAAGAGTCCTGAGATAACTTCTGTTATGATTTGACAATGAAATTGAACTGAATTTCATTTTACAATTTTCATTTGACCAACTTTTACCTTTTTGGTCCATAACAATGTCTCAAAATCTCATGGCTGGACTATTTTCCTTTTGTTGTTTATTTTTCTAATCAAAGAACAAAGAACACTTTAATATGGCTCTAATCTCTTTACATAGTGTACACATATACTGCAGCAGATGGTACACTATCTCTATTTAAATGTAATCAATTAGTGTGATTAAGGGCATGTAAGAGGATTCATATATCATCTTACCCATCATTGTTGTTGCAGTTGTTCATGTTTTGTGCAGCCAGGGCTAACTGACCATCACTGGAAGAGAAACAAATGATTGCATATATTTGCGACCAAGACATATAGTAACTCAACTCATAAGAATGTAAAAAAGGTTTACATCAGTCTAAAGTATCTGCCAGCAATCGTGAAGGTAATACACAAGCAACACACCAGAGTGGGCTGTAGAACCTAAACTGACATAAAACTACCACTGCACTCATATGGAGCACCGCAGGCACACCTGATATTTTTTCAACAAATGACATAAGCTATGAAAAACCGCATCACACTAAAAAGTAAAATAAGGTTTATTTCCAAAGCACATTTAAACAAAGCTTTAGCTGACCAAAGTGCTGCAGAAAAAAGCACTAATTAAAAAAACATAAAGAGAACATACCAACAGAAACAACAATCAGCGATTCACAAAAAAAAACCTGAATTGTACTGAATTATAGACATGATAACAGATGGTGATTGGTGTGCTAAAAAGGCTGATGAATTAAAATGTGTCTAGATTTGAAAACAAAAATGGAGGCAGCACATCTGATATCGAACGGCAGCTGGTTCCACAGTTGTGGAGCAGCAACTGAAAGGCTCGGTCACCTTTTAGTTTTAGTCATGATCTTGGGACATACAAGAGAGATTTGTTGTCAGATCTAAGAGACCTCGGGGCTGAGTGCCGGTGAATAAGAACTGTAATATAATATGGTGCCTGACCATTAGGAGACGAATGCAATTAGCAGCGTCTTAAATTGGATTTTAAAGTTAATAGGGAGCCCATTAAGAGAGGCCAGCACTGGGGTGATATGCTCACAATTTTTAAGTACCAGTCAACATCCTTGCAGCTGCATTTTGGACCATCTGTAGGCGAGTTAATGGAGACTGGAGAAAGCCTAAATAAAGGGAGTTGCAATAAGGGGAGTCCAGTCGGGATGTAATGAAGGCGTGAATTACTTTTTCCATATAATTGGCTTGAGTTTGGAAATGGTTCTTAACTAATAGTAACTATTTAACAACAGAACTGATTTATTTGACAAGACAGAGCTCAGAATCAAATATGACACCAAAGTTTTTGCATGTGACTTTAGACTTTACATATGGGGTGAGGTGTCCTAGCTTACTGGTGAGCTAACTTCTAGACTTAGAGGGACCAAAGATAATTACTTCAGTTCTTTTATAGTTTAGCTGACGAAGTTATTTGCCATCCAACCTTTAATATCTTTGAGACAGTCCAGGAGAGGCTGTAGGTAGTCCCTAGTTTTTAGTGGGAGATAGAGCTGCGTGAATTCTCAGCGTAGAAGTGACAGGAGATGTATTTTCTAATAATGTTTCCAAGAGGTAACATGTACAGGCAGAATAGAAGTGGACCCAGGATGGGACCCTTAGGGACACCATAGGTGTCAGGGACAGTTTAGGAGGAAAACTGACATAATTCTACTGAGAATGTCTTAAAACTATGATTTAAACCTGTTCAATGTTGTACCCGTAATGCCAACCCACTGTTCAAGACGTGTCATAAGGATGTCATGGTCCACAGTATTTAATGCTGCACTAAGATCTAATAAAACCAGAATGTCAGCAGAGAGTAAAATATTTGTCTCTTTTAACAGAGCTGTTTCAGTGTTGTGGAGGGTTTTAAAACCTGATTGAAAAGGGGGTCAAGGATATCAATAGTGTTCAGGAGTGGTTGCAGTTGTGACAGGACATTTTTTTAAATAAATGGCAATTTTGAGATGGGTCGAAAGTTATGTATTTGACATCAAGGTTATGATGAACAATTGCATGTTTAAAACCTGCAGGGGCATGCCAGTGGCTAAGCAGGAATTTGTGATAGTTTGAATACTAGGGCCAATTATATTGAATGTATCCTTTATGATATGTGAGGGCACAACATCATGGGGGCAAGTAGTAGATTTCAATTGCATAACAATGTCCCTCAACGTAGACAAAGAAACCAGTTAAAATTGATTAAAGGTAGATAGGTCCCCTAAACAGTGGTGCCGGGTGTCAGGGAGAGGACAGAACTGAGATTTAATGGTCTCAATTGTTTTGTTAAAAAACTTCAGGAACTTCTCACAGATGTCTGTGGATTCTTCAACAGTGTGGCATTCAAGGAGGGGCTTCTCTGAATTGCCTTTACTGAGGCTTCTGACATTGTTTAATTCCTTATACATTTCCTTACACTTAGGATCAAGGCAATACCAAAGTTAAAGAGCATCAATCCAGTGCCACAGTGTGCCAAAACAATCCCAGGCTCAGCTCAGGTACAGTACAATAGTTGTTCAGTGGAAAAGCAATATGTTATGCAGGAAATGTGAATGCATGGCCACAAAAGTACAGAAATCACTTTCAAATACTTTGCTTTTACTGTCTCAGGGTACAGCAGGTTGTTGTAATGAAGTCTTAATATGCTTGCTCTCTCCATCCTTTCCTATCGGTCGCTCAAAACTAATGTCACTTGCTATGTACTTGTGTGTTATGTACTACATGCAACCTTGTGACACTTGTGTCAGGGGGAACATGGCTTGGATTGCCCCTCATTTGTACATCACTTTGGACAGAAGAGGTGCCATATACATGTGAATGTAAACAGGATTGCCAGGTTTAGAAAATTATGTCTGGAACCAAGACAAATAAGTGTCTTTAGTTACATCAATAGGTTGTGCACCAAGGCACTCTATAAACATTTTATTCAATGTCATTCAATATAAAAATGTTCTATTTCAGCTTTAGCTAAATCTAATGGTGACTACAATAACAGGTTGGGTGTAAAACCGTAATGTGTTTTGTATACTGACTGACTTTTGTGTGTGAGTATGGAATGAAAGATGGCACTAAAGTCTTAGGCAGATCCTCCAGCAGTGTGGTCCTGGACTGAGATGTGCTTGCAAGTGTACAGCTCACCTGCTCTTGCTCCTCATGTTGTTCTCTGTCCTCTGGCTGCTGAGGCTGGACTCTGCAGGCCCAACACTGCTCCTCCCAAAGTGCATCATGTGTGTCAGCCTTGGGAAAGAGATATAAATCACCTACATTCTTTTATCAGCACATACACACAAACACATGGTAGGAAAAGGTGGGCGGAATAACATCTGTAAATCATGCATCAGGGATTTGTTTAAATAAATGACATTTTAGTTGGTAGGTTGTATCAATTTAATATCAGTTCACATCACTATGTACATTATCTCTTCATTAGAGAGACTCACCTGGACAGCAGTCCTGTCCCCACTAAAGATGTCTGATCCTGGGTGTTCATCAGTCTGGAGACATGGAGCAGAAATGTTTGATGTCACAATGTCAAACACAACAAAAAACACAGGTGTTTAGCATGGGAATGTGTGTTTGACCAGTGCCAATCAGAAGGTTTGGGTCCATGGTTTAATTTTTTAGAAGGAAAAATGTCTTTGTCTACTAAAATGCTACAGATGTCAACATTTTTCAGAAGGTTTTGCTAGTCATTTGCACTTTTCCTGAAAGGCACATACTGTATGCACATGAAAGAGACATGAAGGTGCTTAACAGAGTGTTGCCCTTTTTCAGAGGGCTCGAAATGAGTCCTAGAACGATAGAGACAAAAGATAGTTGTAGAGCTTTCTGTTTTAGGTTGTGTTATGCCCACATCATGTATTGTCCCGATTAAGTTGTGTTTAAGCAAATCACTAAAACAATATACAGCACATATTATTCTAGCAGAGGAGTGTTGGGGATGCCACCCTCTAGTCTGGAAACCACTGCTCTAAAGCCGCATAAAGTGGTAAACCGCAGGAACATAGTTTTGGCTGGCTGTGCCATTGTTATTCTGTGGGGAGAGCTGTGGAGACAACGGAAGGTGGCGCACCACTCGAAATTGCCACCGAGCGCTGTGCTTGTTGGTGCGGACCTTTCAAAGCACAACCAATGAGATAAGAAGGTAGCCAAAATCGATTACATATACCTGCGCTTTGCCTCTGAAGTCTCTACACTATGCTCTGTGCCATACGTTGTGGTTTAACTGCTAAACATGTATAGGTGGCTTTAATGACAGAGAAAACTTTAGCGGTTAAGACAAACTTTAATGTTGAGCCACTATACCCTCTCCCTGAGACGAATAAGTTGAGGTGCACTGGACAGCGTTCCTTTGGGTTTTTTGGGTTGACCAATAGTATGTGTCCATTGTCAGCATCATTTCAGCGCTTCCTATTAATTTCTATGGGAGCAGCCGTGCAATGCATTCTGGTAGCGTTGCAGGGACTTTGGAGAAGCGGGGCGCCGAGTCTCCGGCTCCTCATTTGCGTAAAGTTGAATCCAGCCAACTTTATGCAAATGAGGAGCGGCCGGCTCAAAAGCAGACGAAAATCTTTTAAACTGACCTTAAACCCAGAATTTTAACCATGACCTTGCTTCGGGCTTACTACTGGAAACTAAAAAAAGAAAATAAATAGAATTCAGACTGTGGACTCTTGTGTTTACACTGTATTTAAAGCCATGTAAAAGGGTTTGTTCATAGATTGTATATTACCATTTGTACAGTCTATGGTTTTGTTGCATGTCCTCAGTATTACCCTACAAATAGGCACACACACACACACACACACACACACACACACACACACACACACACACTTTCCTTTGTTGCCTAAATGGCAGAGTACATACAGTACATGTGAAAATACAAAGATATTGAAGAACATTGCTTATTTGAGACAATCACATAGTGACAGTAATCATAATTAGCCAGGAATGGTTTCATTTACTTCTCAAAAATACAAGAACTTTCCTAGGCCTGTACTACGAAGCGAGATTTGGTGTTAACGGTCACTTCAGGTTCAACCCAGGGTTTTGTGTATCACGACGGTGGATCACTTGTTACCGGGTTAAATCACCGTGGTAACTTATGCTGAACATCTAACCTGCTCAGGAGCAGGTTATGTTGGAGATTAGAGATCAACCGGTGTAAAAGCACCGCCTACTGACCAATCAATACTCGATTGATAGCGGCGTCACTGTCAGAGAGAGAGAGAGACACGCTCATAAAAGTTAAAACATTTAGAGACAAAACAATAGCCGACGCTGTAGATGCATAAATCACAACGCTTATCAATATCACTTCCCCATCAGTCAGGCACAAGATCTGACCATAATTACACTTGTCCTTTCCATAAACTGCCGTTGCTTAGCCTATTATTTCAGTTACAACCCTGGCAGTGGTAAGCAATCGTGAGAGCAAATAAAATATATAAAAATATAATTCAAACCGATGTGCGCATTGGCAACACACGGTTCAAGAAGCCGACAAATAGCCTATACGTAATTCCCTCCACTGAAAATCTATATCTTTCATAAAAATACCCATCAGGGAATGTTAACGGGGTTGTCGGTCTCTAAATGTTTTAACTTTTCTGAGCGCATCCCTCTCTCTCTCTCTCTCTCTCTCTCTCTCTCTACCTCGTTAACGCCAAATCTTGCTTCGTAGTACAGACCTCTGGCCTCTGCTCATCCGCCGGCTCTGTTTGTCAACAACACGCTCACTTCCGTTGTACTCACTTCCGTTGTCACTCACTTCCGTTGTCGCTTATGTATTTGTGTTGTGGCTTTTGTATTTGTGTTGTAGCTTTTGCGTTGGTGTTGTAGCTTTTGCGTTGGTGTTGTAGCTTTTGCGTTTGCGTTGTAGCTTTTGTATTTGTGTTGTAGCTTTTGTAGTTGTGTTTAAGCTTTTGTGTTTGTGTTGTGGCTTTTGTATTTGTGTTGAACCGTCTCGACCACCGTAACAATACCGTCCATCTCCATGCAGAAAAGAGTCAATGGGATCAATAATCAATGGGATTTAGGAATGGGGAGTATGGTGGGAGAAACTCCATCAAAAAACGTGGGTGGGCAACATATCACATTTAGTTGCTCTAAATTGGGAGGAAATGAAATTGTTCCCAATCTAGCATATGTCTATCCATCTTACAACTTTTACGACAATACCACATAACTATTATGTATATACAGTATATGTGACACGTTATTTTGATCGTTGGTTTCTAAAGTTTGATGGATGGCGTTTAAGCTAGAATGTCGTCTTATGTGTTTGTTTCTCCAAAAAGGTGGCAGTGGAGCAGCAAAAGGAGGTAATTTTATCTTGATGAAAATAATTTATAATTTAATAACAAATCTTATGTTATAAAACTGTAATCCAAATATTTAATTGTATAAGCTACACAAAAAAATAAGAAAATAGAAGAAAAAAGAGGATCCTTTGCATGTTAAAAAGTGTTAGGTTACAGGGAAGATGTAGGCCTATTAAATGTGGCCATCATTACCCAACAGCCACTCAATTAGTAGAGTATATTAAAACACATTTTGCTCTTTATCTCAGTGTCAATATCTTTACATTAGTCATAACCTGTTGGTCAAAACGTTCATACAAATGTCTTTATAAAGTTGACACAGTGTGTATACATGAGCTAAAAGAACACAAGAAGTAGATGCTGTAGGCAGATGATACATAACTACAGTTGCAGTAAAATCTAGCGAAGCTACATGGCTTGTGATTTAAGTGTATGTAGGCTGTGTATGTACGTAAAAACCTGCAGCTTGTAACCAGACGTTCCATTCCCAGACCCTGACCAAACGGGTAACTACTGAAAATACTGAAAATGCTGGTTTTGATTTTGTGACAGCTAACTGACAGACAGTAAAACAGCCTCTGTATGTGTTTAGTCCCATTAGCTGAGCATGTTTCTTAGCACTGTTAACTCAAATCCTTCTCTCCCAGATTACATCAGCTAAAATTAGATTTTCAACCCGATGTAACTTGTTAAGCTCAGGACTTCAGAGCAGTTTTTTTTCTCGTAATCACACTGTAACAATAAACACAATCACTATCTACTTTTAAATGTAGTTTACCTGAATGTGAGTGATGATGATGAGCAGTTCAGACAGCGAGGAGAAGTCGGGGTGAGCGCTGCATGAATCCCAAATTGCTCCTTATTTGTTCTTCCATTTTCACGTCAAACATGAGACTGACAGGCGAGCTCAGTTCAGTTCAGATATATAGATCCTCTGTTTTCTAACTCAAGTCACAGGAGCAAACAACACTTGTGCTTTTCTATGGACAAGATCTTGTCCCCCTGCTGTTGAGGAGTTCCTTCTGTTTATCCAATCTGCACCACCTCAGAGAATGAAGGGAGGAGGAGGAAGAGGAGGAGGAAGAGGAGGAGGAGGAGGAGGGAATACTTTTCTATGCCTTTAAACTACAGTACGTGAGAATCAGCCAGTGTGAGTTGACTAGGAAATAGAGCTTTTATTAAAAAAGATATTGTCCTGGATTTTGGATTTTGATTATAGTAAATAATCATACAGTTTACCTTTGTTGGAATGTAAATGTTGCTATATGATTTCTGAGCTTATTTCACTGCTTCTACCTTAATATTAAAAAGTACTCAAGACAGACATTTCTTTTGGACACTCATGTATTAATACCTCTTAAGACAGAAAAAACACGTGTATGATATCATTATCTTAGATGAAGAATAATTTTAAAGTATCACCAGATAGATAAACGGGACTGATTGGAGTTGAAGCTACCTCTTTATTTATATCCCTTCCAGTCTAAGTAAATCCTCTTAGTGTGTGGACAGCTAAAGTGAGACATCAGACTCCACCTCCAGCTCTCAGAGAGGAGCAAGACAACCCCCCTACAGTCTTAGCTAATCTCGCCTCTGCTACTGCTTCCCTCAGCCACCTGGACTCTGAGCTCTGTGTGTAAAAGCTGGGAGCTGCTGTGAAAGTGAGATCAGCTGATCAGTTAGAGGTGCAAACACAGTGTGACAGGCCACAGGCAGAGAATACATCACATGGTTCATCAATCGGTGCAATGGTCTTCTTCAAGATAACTTCTTCTCATTTTGTCTAACTAGTACAGTGCCTGTTTGGAATGAGCCGATTGCTTGGCCTGTGGTATTTCTGCTTGTAGGATTCTCCAGAACCAAATTGTACCCTAAAATTTCTTCCAGAAGGACCCCAAACCACTTAATGTGCAACTCCACTGTATAACCTACTACTGACTTACAGTGTAATTCTACATCAGAGGAAGACATTGTACTACTACATTTAGCTGACAGAGAACGTTGCAGATTCAGAATTTAATCACAAAATATCAAAAATAAAATGAGGAGAAATCAGACATTCATCTCATGGACTCATGGCAGTGTGCTACCCATCCGGCCCGTTATGAGAGCCAATCAGCAAAAAGCTGAGTTAATCAACCACCAGAACCAGATGAAGTAGCTTACAGAGACAATCTCACATTCAGCTGTGTGTGTGTGTGTGTGTGTGTGTGTGTGTGTGTGTGTGTGCGAGCATGCGTACGTGCATGTGTGCGCAGAGAGAGAGAGAGAGAGAGGGAGAGAGGTGGAAGGCAATGAAAATAAAGTGTTTTTGTTCAACTACATTTTAGTGTTGTCTTTTTCGTCAACAATATTGCATGTTGATATCACCACAGCCAGCGTTTAATGATGGTGGTCCTGAATAGTCTCGTCATTATTATCGTTAACAAATTTAACACTTCAGCAGAGGTGTTCATTTCCATACAGGTTTAGTGGCTTCATTGGGTACCCAGGAAAAAAGATTAAGATTGAGAAGTAGATTGGATATACGGTTCATGAGATATTTCAAAGACAGACCACCACACACACACACACACACACACACACAGAGGCGCCCCGGTTTATTAGATAGATATTATGTAGCCAGAGGGAGGGCTTGTCAACGACCGCCTGGTGGCCCCCCCCTCCTTCATCCCATGGGCTTACTATTCATGGGAGGAACCGCTGGGGTCGGGTGCACTGCCACACAGGTGGCAGCAAATGTCAGGGGCCTCAACTGACCAGACCCTGGCAGCAGAGGCTGGCTCTAGGGATGTGGGACGTCACCTCTCTGTGGGGGAAGGAGCCAGAACTTGAGCAGGAGGTGGAGCGCTACCAGTTAGATCTGGTGGGACTCCAGTCTTGGTTCTGGAACTGTACTCCTAGATAGGGATTGGACTGGAGTTAACTGGAGCTAACCGCTAACGGAGCTAACCGCTAACGGAGCTAATCGTTGCTAATCGTTGCTAACAGAGCCTTCAGTTCTCCGTTCCTGTAGGCTATCCATTAACTGCATCTACGGACTCGAGCACGAATAAAACCCTTAATTTTATTAAATTGGCTGGATGAGTTTTAAATTACAACTAAGAGTTGTTTGAATGACAGAAATGTGCTCAGATAAGATCCTAATGAGTGCAACAGGACATGTAGGCTAACAGTAGGGTCCCCAAAACACAGATAAAACACTTACAAATGAACAATGATCTAACAAACAAGGTGAACAAGAATTGACTTTAGATAGCCCTAGTCTTATGTGATTCAACAGGAGTTAGGAGGAAATAGTGTTGAGATTAATAACGTCACTTTCTGTGAAGCAGATTTGTATTCTCAGAAGTTTAATAAATGCTGATAAGTGCACTAAACTTTATTTTTTCATTAAAAGGTTTATTTGACAATGTTTATTTTCTTCTCACCTGTTTCGTTTATTTAATATATTTTTCATACATTATTTATACAATATAGGCTGCAGTATGTTTTTACATTATACATTTTTAAATGAAGTATAGGCTACAAGTGTAAATGATGGTGAAGTGTTCAATAAATGTTTTTGTTGAGAAATTCTGTGTATATTAGTGTTACATTTTATCTTTCAAATACAGGTTTAAAAACAAGCACATATCGGCCAAAATAAATCGGCAGCATTAATCGGCAATCGGCTGACCCTGATTTCTAAAGATCGACATCGGCATCAGCCAGAGAAAACCCATATCGGTCGACCTCTAGTGGTGACGGTAGTATTCGTTGATGAGCGCACATGAAGTATAGGAAAGGAAAGTTGTCACGCTAGACACCAGAGACTATTTTAAAGTTGCCGGGCTACGAGCAGGATGCCCATTGATTTTACTATTTCCACTGACAGAAGCAGAGTGGCCCCATGGAATTCCTGGCTTTGGATTTCTGGATTGGAGTAGGTAACTTGAAGCCCCGCTGAAGCAGACTTTCTGTGCCGGCACCAAGGGAAACAGGGAGCTGACTCCAGGCTGGACTGGACTTGGGTATTGTTTAACCCTGGTGCAGAACATTGGACAATCCACGTTTTCTTCATTGTCTCCCCCTTTTTTTTTGAAGAGATTGTCAGTTATTTTAAACAGAAAATAATAAAATACTATTTTTATATATATTTCTTGAGTCCTTCCCTCTGTGTTGGTGTGGCTGGGAATCCGAATCTAAAATAACTTAAAATTAACAGACTTTCAATCTGTTACAGTTGCGGGGATTGGATTAAGTTCAATGGACCTTGAGACGATCACTGCCTATGGCATCTTCCGACTAGCCTAGAAATCTAGACGCACCCTAGCGGCAGCAAATGTAATTTGCAGCCAGGGTCAGTCTAGCAACTCTCCGTTGGCTTGCGAGCTGGAAAAACCAAATTCTGGTCAGGCCAATGACATCGTGTATAGAGTTGTTGGGCGGGCTTAACATAAGGACGGCAGAGTTGCGACGGTTCCATGTGAATTCCCTCCTACTACTACTTGAAAACAAAGAAGATGGCTGCTGCTGCTGGCGAACATCGGTCTTTCGAATCGGCTTTGGCCAATAAGTACTGAAGTCATTCTTAAAAAAGGTAGATGTGTTCGGAGTTTTGCTGACTGGATACGGCAAAAGTTTAATCTATCAGCTAGCATTGCTCTGGTTGGCTATGAGTGCAGAGGGAATTTGAAAGACAACCATTTATCCTGCCCCTCGGATTGAGCCCTGCCAATGGTGAGTTCCCAGACCCAACATCTTGATGTGGGTCTGGCTTGTCAGGCTATCTTCCGACCACACATCCAACGAAGCGCTAGCGTTAATTTCGTCAGACGAGACGAGACTAAATATGTTCGTCAACGACCTTTTTTTCCATGACTAAGACGAGACGATGACGAGACTGTGCCAATGTCCAAAAACGCTGACTAAGACTAAATTAACATGCATTAATGTTGACGAAAAAAGACGAGACTAAAATGTGGCATAAAATAAAAACTAAGATAAAATCTCTCTTCATTTTCGTCTACAATCGTCTCTACTTTTCCATCATGAGATAGAATATTCAGCTATTATTAGGGTTGGGTACCGAGACCCGTTGCTACGGCACCGACCGGTGCCTTAATGACGTTATCAAAGCCCGTCTACGGAAAGCCGTTCCACTCCCTATTAAGCCCCATTGTACCTACTTTGGTTGCAGTTCCATCAGAGTTCCACTGGGGGTGATCACGGTCCAGTGCAAAATGAATGGGACCCTATGGAGCTAGACGGCTAAATTTGTCTCTTTCGCCCGATTGTCGTTGAGAAATCTCAGATTTGATTGTAGTTTTTGCAAGTTCAACATGGATTATAGGTCAAAAGTTGAATGAACGAGTACTTATGCCCTTTCGATTTGTTACAGGTTGAGTCGTTGCCCATAACACGCTAGCATTCTGCTAATGAATGCTGATTGGTCAGTGAAGGACTGATTATGATCGGAGATCCCGCTTGACGGCATCCGAAGCAGAACCAGAATGCCAGAGTGAATATTTCAGGCGTGGTCATTAAAACATTAGCAAACCTCTTTGTAGCACGTGTATTGACAGGGAGAGCCTTACCTGTTAGCTGTGTTGTCGTTGCCTCGAGAGAACAAAGGAAGCGTCTTCCCATATTAGAAATTCTTTGACGTTATCTACCGGACCGAATAGCAACGCAGATTTCGGTGCCACTTAAATGCCTGCACTTCTCCCTGATGCTCCTAAACGGACATTAGAGGCAACCGAAACATCGCTGCACGGGACGCTAGTTAACACTATACTTGGCAGCAGGTAACATTAGCCTACCGTTTGCTAGTTAACACTATACTAGACAGCAGGTAACGTTAGCCTATCATTAGCTCGTTAACACTACACCTGACTGCAGCTAACGTTAGCCTACCGTTATCTAGCAGCTGGATTAAACATGGTTAAAATGCTGACAGCTAAACAGTGTAAAGTTTGTCTGTATTTCACTGGAGAGGATTCCAACAGGGGGACGTACGACAGTCTACAGCTGTCGTTGTCTGAAAAACAACACATATGTTGTGTACACTTCAAACTCGCCCCGCCAGCCTAGTGCTGCGTTCAATGTAATTGTAAAATACCATTTTCCTATTCAGTGGTTGTTTTTGTCGTTTAACAGGAATTTACTGGTGAAATAAGGCAGAGGCTCGATATTTATATAACTTTAAACTATAATTTATTTTTATATTTGACTGAAATGGTTATCCGAAATAATCTCAGAAATAATTTATTTAAAAAGACTAAAATGTTTTGACTGAGTTCTCTTTTGACTAAAACTAGACTAAAATGTCGAGACTTTTAGCACAAAACTGACTAGACTGAGTCTCTTTTGACTAAAAAGACTAAAAGAGACTTTTAGCACTAAAACTGACTAGATCCTGAGTTCTCTTTTGACTAAAACTAGACTAAAATGTCGAGACTTTTAGTCCACTAAAACTTGACTAAGATACCTTGAGTTCTCTTTTGACTAAAACTAGACTAAAATGACGAGACTTTTAGTCGACGAAAACTTGACTAACAAAAAGATATGTGAATGACTAAATATGACTAAAACTAACAAGGACATTTGGCACAAGACTAAGACTAAGACTCAATTAAAAATATGTGACAAAATTAACACTACGAAGCGCAACCCAAGGCGGTGTGACACAGCAATGGGGATTGGAGACTGTAGCTCCATAATGTGACATCATGGATCAGGCTGTTTCACTTGTTCCACGCCGATAGAGCGCAGGAGTTTTCAATGTTAAGATGAATGTGAAATTATCTGCCCAGAGAATAAGAGACTTTAACTGCATTTTATTGTGCAACACTGTGTTGTACAGTGACAAAAAAATTAGCCTTGAGCCTTGATTTGACCAACAAGCTATCATGACTTCAGAGAATGTGTAGGACCCAAATGCAGAGAGCGGGCAAGAGTAATGTTGCTTGAGGATTTATTAAACAAAAACAAAGTACAAACCAACAAAAGGAGTCCTGAAGGCAGCAGGCAAAAATCCCTCCAGAATGTGTAGGAAACAAAAGACAGAAATACCAAAACTGGAAACAACAGGGTTGACTCCACAAACGACTACGAAACAGAATACACAGTACAGAAATACAATGAACCGACAAGACACCAAGGAAACACAGAGACTAAATACACAGGGAAACGAGCAAACAAGGGACAGGTGAAACACATCAGGGCGGGGCAGAACAATCAAACAGGCGGGAAAACACAAGACAGGAAGTAAAACAAGACAAGACTAGGGAGGAAAACAGAGACTTCAAAATGAAACAGGAAACACTACCAGACAGAAAACTAACTAACAAAACTACTTAGGTTTAGAAAAAGATTGTGGTTTTGATTAAAAGCATGGACATTTATTACGTTACTTCACTTCTGGTTACACATGTGACGCAGACCATGACATAGTTCCGTTTGTTCTGTAAAGTTTAAAAAAACCTCACCGTTTAGTTTTATTTTCAAACGGACATGAATCCCAGTCTCCTAGGTGAAAGTCCTCTGTTTGTTTAATCCATCCACCACCCCAACCTACCCTATCTCCTTACCCAAAATTTGGCGCTCTTATACTTCGTCATTAGCTAGCATGTAAGCATTTCTGCCAAGCCAGTTTGACAAGTTCAGTCTGTCTTCAATTTCATGTTCATAATTCATAATTACCTGTCGGGGGCATTTTAGGCCCTTATTTTCACAGGACAGATGAAGACATGAATTTATTCAATTGAAGTGTACCAAATGAACATGTTAAATTGCATTGTTTTCCCTAAAAATCTTTCAGAAAAGACATTAATATTGTTGTACCATGAGTGCAACCTAGATTGCTACCTTTTGGTCCAACCTGTAAAGTTATCAAACATTTTCTTTTTTTAAAGATTTTTTTGGGGCATTTTAGGCCTTTAATTCCACAGGACAGATGAAGACATGAAAGGGGAGAGAAGGAGAATGACATGCAGAAATGGGCCACAGGTCGGAGTCGAACCCTCGGCCGCTGCGTCGAGGAGTGAACCTCTATATATGTGTGCCTGAACTAACCAACTGAGCTAACCCAGCCACGTTATCAAACATTTTCAATAAAATACATACCTCTCTCCTATTCTATCAAATCATATACATTGTATACAGTATGTGCATTGTTTTCATGTGTGCCATTGAGGTTGGACTGCAGCCATACAGTAGAGTCAGATTAGCTGCTGTAAATGAGATTAGAGTTAATCTGTTGATGCGTCTTATTGAGGGGATAGAGAAGAAGTGATGGATCACAATTCACTCTGATAAACACCTGTTGAAGTGGCTGGTGCGGACGAAAATGTGTTACAGCCCAGTCAGGGAACAACTACATTATTGTGTTACAGTTATTGCAGGGGCGATTCTAAGATCAGACCTTTAGGGGGGCTCAGCCCCTAATGAGAATGTGACACAGATACAGTGCCTGGCAAAAGTGTTAACCCAGTGTTAGCTACTGAACAACAACGTCAGCTAACATGTTTTGACACTATTAACACTATGATGGAACATAACCTGACACTTTATAAGTCACAGTAATAACAACCCAATTTGACACAAAGTTCTAACATTCAGCATCTTTGGTTGCTTACGTTTCAATTTGGGTTCTAAGCCATGAAATGACCAACTTCTTCTCTGGGGACTACCAATGTTAAACTTCACAACAGCACTCCTGCTCTCCCTCTGACAGATCAGATAGAGACTCAGCCAAAGGTGGGAGTCTGGCACAACCACCTCCGGTTGGCCAAAACTACGTTTCTGTTAACCCTTTTCTTGACTGGGTTACAGGTGCATAGCATCGGCGACAGACACACAGGATATTAAACCTGTTTCAAGCCCTTTGAACCTGTAATTGTTTGTCCTCTGTCACTAACAGACAAGTTCACAAACTCTAACTTAAAGCACAAAAATTGATTAAAAAAAAAAAAAAAAAAAACTAAACTAAAAAGTTTTTTTAGTAATGTCATTTTTGGTGGGGCTGGTGGAAAATAAAGCTGCAGGGGTCATGGCACCTCTGTAATGCAGCACAGACGTGCCTGGTGAAAAATAGGGGTTAGTGTCAGATACCAACGCACAAGGCATCCTTTAGCGTCTGTATGGGATGCAGCGGGCAGAGCAACTGCTCTCTGCTCCACACCAGGTCTATTTTCACATGAGTCGCGTGAAAACACAACACAATGACTTTCATCCAGGGGACCGGGGTTCATATCCTGTGTGCCACGATCTTTTCCAAACCCTAAGTGGTTTTACCCTGCACGTAGGAAAATGACGCCAAGGGCTCCTGATTAAGCATGTTGAAAAATGACGCTACAGGGATACCCAGAGTGTTAAAAAGTGATGCAAAGGGGTCCTGACCAAGCATGTTGGATAATTATGCCAAGGGCTCTGGACTGGACACGTTGTGGCTGTGACTAGAGCTTAGATCGGCCCAAAAAAATCAAGCCCGAACCTGCCCGAGCACGTTGCGTCCGAGACCGGCCCGGCCCAACACATTAACTGTAATTATGAGCCCGAGCCCGATTTAAACCCGACAATTTTTTAATACATGGGCCGCTGACATTCTCAACTACAATTCAGAGTTGTTTGAACTACAGAAATCTGTTTAGAATAATACAACAAGGACGAAGCATGTAAACTGCGCTGTTTGTTTAGAATGGAACGGATCGCAAGTGGATCCGAATGAAGAAGCGTAAAAAAAAAAGAAACAACGATGAACAACATATTGTTGTCACTGCCCACGACTTGTTTAAACTGCTTCCATACCTCCGACTTTCCTCCACACTTGCTCAAAGTTAATTCTCCTGTTTTTCTTTTTTTCTTTACATCTTCAAGCTCCCGGTGTGATGCGTGCGAGAGGAGGAGACTCCGCTCATGGCACGTGCTGCATTTTGTAACTGCAGCCTAACTTTTGTACACATTTGTTACTTTTATATAGCCTATATATATATATATATATATATATATATATATATATATATATATATTTATAATATTTCTGATTATGGCATAGCTTTCTCCCCACCCAAATAGGATAATAAGTTAATGGATAAAAAAAAAAAATTTGCTTGATCAAGGGTCCGGCCCGGCCCGGCCCGAGGATGTGGCGGAAAATAACGGCCCGAGCCCGACCCGAGGTCCGGTCCGGGTCGGGTCGGGCTCGAGCTCGGGCCGAGAATCTAAACTCTAGCTGTGACTCAGAGGAAGAGTTGGTCGGCCCTCAACCACAAGTGGTTCGATCCCCGGCTCCTCCAGCCACATGTCAATGTTTAAGCAAGACACTGAACCCCAAGTTGCTCCCCAGACACACTGGCCCTCATTTATGAAACGTGCATGGAAAAAACAGTAGAAGTAAAATAAAAGACACTGCATAAACTCTGCTACGGTGTGTTTATTTAAATATAGGTAAACCATATAGGCCTATGAGATTGCAATATACGCCTGCATATTACTATTAGGACTATAGCATACATATGTCAAGGATGTATAAATTAAATAAACTTCAGCTGGAGTCCGATTTACCACGGCAACACTGTTGACTGCATCAGTGATCTCTTTCCATTGCCCATTTTTTCTACAGCCTTTAATAACAGTTTTCAGGCTGCCAAATCTACAAACTGAAGTGCAAGTGAACCTGAGATATCAGGGTTTCAATCTCCACCTCTGAAAAGTGCCGCTTCTCAGCCGGATTACGTATCTCCATGTCATAAATTGTAGGGGCGAGGCCTCAAAACCGAGAATATATTGGTGATTGGTGATTCATGATATTTAAATTACGATTGTTTCCAGCCGCTGCATTTATCAATGTACGACCATTCTTACGCTCTGATTGGTGTGATACGAACGTTTCATGAATCACACGTGAAGCCTGTCGTAAGATGATTTCTGCGCTCATATCTGTGCTGGTTTCTACGTTAGGTTGATAAATGAGGGCCTATATGTGGCTGTCCACTGCTCCTAATGCTTAGGGTTAAATGCAGAGATTGAATTTCACTACATTGTACTGTACGATTTGTATATGACGAATACGAGTTTTCTTCTTCTTCTTCCTTCCAAAAAGTTAAAATTGTTGGACAAATAGCACCACCCCTGATTTGTTACGTTTAGGGAAATGGCAGACCCAGAAATGCAGAGACAGCAGGGCAGTGGTGAGCTTGAGGATTTAATAAAATAAAAAGCGATACAACAAAAAGAGTCCTGAAGACAGCAGGCAAAAATAGTTCCAAAACGTTGAGGAAGCCAAAAGAACAGGAATCACAAAAACTGGAACACCGAGACAAAGGGGTAGACTTACACACACACTCTCACACAATACAATGATCTGATAACAGATAAAGACAACACAGAGACTAAATACACAAAGTAACGAGGGTAAAACAAGGGACAGGTGACATGAGGGCTCATGAACAGGTGAAACACATCAGGGTGGGGCAGACAATCACAAAGGTGGGAAAACACAAGGCAGAAAGTAAAACAATGACAACGACGAAAGACATGACATGGAAGAAAACAGACTACAAAATTAAACAGGAAACTGAAGCATAAAACATACACAACCATGACATGATTGCTGTATTTATGTAGGGCTGGGTGGTAAACGTGAGTCTTTTAATTTGTTGGCAGTGTCCCAGGGTATGTCATAGATATGTCACAGATTTTTGAGGGGTCAGGAGGACAGAATGTGCGGATTTTGTGTGGGAAAAGTAAAATAACTTGTTATTTTGTGTGTTGTGATTGGGACCAATAGTGTCATTTCCTAAATAAATTAAAAAAATACAGATCAACTCAGACATTTGTCACATATGCAGTGAATGATGGTGTACTGCTCTGTTTGCAGCCTCACTGAGTCTTGCCTGCAGGGATCAGATCTGTTGAATCTGGTCTCCATGCTGCTCATTTCATGACGAATGGAGGTCGCCCATAGATAATCACCAACCCCATGTGTATTTATAATTGCTATGCTACTCTGGATTCAGCTTGTTGTCTCCAGTGTCTCCCAGGTTGCACTGCTCACTGAATCACCTCGCTGTCAGGATCGGTGGGCATTTCAACAGATTGATTTACTAATTTGTACCATGAGACTAAACCTTTTTTTCAGAAAACATGGGTTTAATAGAACAGTATGCAAATAACTGCTTGCACAACTATATCATTGTCCGATATGAAGAATAACAAAAACACTTTCGGGTTGCAGTGAAAACTACAAACTCTAGGAAACAATAAGTGTACTTAAAGGGTAACTTTGTTTGTTTTTTTTTTCAACCATGACCCTATTTTCTAATGTATTTGAGTCTAAGTGACTGATGGGAACAACATTTTTTTTAATTAGTCCAACTGCAGTTAGAAGCGGAGCAAAAAGCTGCAATGTAACGTTAATGGGTAACTGCACACCTTCAAATTACATCCAAAAGCTGCTTGTTTTGCCACTGACATACTCAGTGTCACGATCTTCAGGGAAAGGTGGACTCAAATGCAGAGAGGGCGCAGGCAAAGGTAAGTTGAGCAGAAGATTTATTTCTCAACATAATCCAAAAGGTGGTAGCAGTCAAAAATAAGAATCCCAGGAAAACAAGAACACTGAGACAAACCGGGTAGACTAACAAATAGAACTCCAAAACAGAAACAATGACCTGACACAAGACACGGGAAACACAAAGATTAAATACACAGGATAGCGAGGAAAAACAAGGTACAGGTGACACAACAGGTGGAACACATCAGGGCGGGGCAGGACGAACGGAGGAACAAAACAAATCAACCCCAGAGGGCGAGGGCAGGCCCAAGAGTCATAGGGGCCAGAAAACAGAACAGTGGGACCCAGGAACTGGGCACAGAACTGCTAGGCACTAGGGCACGAGGAACTAGTGGGCAAAGAAGCCTGGGGGAAACAGAGGGCCGGAGAGGCCTGGGGGAAACAGAGGACCACTCGGGACAGGGAACAGAGAGCCGCAGCTGGCGGCGAAGGCGAAATCCCTCTGGAGGCCGGCGGCGAAAGCGAATCCCTTTAGAAGGCCGGCGGCGAAGGCGAAACCCCTCAGGAGGCTGTCCGCGAAGGTGAAACCCCTCCGGAGGCCGGCTGCGAAGATGAACCCCATCAGAAGGCCGTCCACGAAGGCGAAACCCCTCTGAAGGGCGTCCGCGAAGGCGAATCCCCTCTGGAGGCCATCCACGAGGGCAAAACCCCTCTGGAGGCCGTCCGCGAAGGCGAAACCCATCAGAAGGCCGGTGGCGAAGGCGAATCCCCTCAGGAGGCCGTCCGCGAAGGCGAAACCCCTCCGGAGGCCGGCTGCGAAGATGAACCCCATCAGAAGGCCGGCGGCGAAGGCGAATCCCCTCAGGAGGCCGTCCGTGAAGGCGAATTCTCTCTGGAAGCCGTCTGCGAAGGCGAATCCCTTCTGTGGGCCGGGCAGGCGATGGGTCAGCTGGGCTGAAGACAGGCGACGGGTCAACTGGGCTGAAGACAGGCGACGGGTCAGCTGGGCCAGTGTCCGCCGACAAGGTAACAGGAACGGGAGTAGGCAGGTCCGCCGATTAAGGTAACTGGAACAGTCACAGGAATCAAGGCAACAGGATCAGCAACAGGCAACAAGGCAACAAGGCAACAAGGCAACAAGGCAACAAGGCAACAGGATCAGCAACAGGCAACAAGGCAACAAGGCAACAAGGCAACAAGGCAACAGGATCAGGATCAGGAACAGGCAACAAGGCAACAGGATCAGCAACAGGCAACAAGGCAACAAGGCAACAAGGCAACAAGGCAACAGGATCAGCAACAGGCAACAAGGCAACAAGGCAACAAGGCAACAGGATCAGGAACAGGAATCAAGGCAACAGGATCAGCAACAGGCAACAAGGCAACAAGGCAACAAGGCAACAGGATCAGGAACAGGCAACAAGGCAACTGGAGCAGAAGTCGGCCGGACTACCGACAAAACATGGGGGGCAGGAGTCGGTCGGACCGACAAAGACAAAGTTTCTGGGGGGCAAGGCAAAGGCAAAGTCTCTGGGATGCCGGAGACGGGTGAAGTCTCAGGGGTACCGGGGAAAGGCAACGTCTCTGGGGCTGCGGTCAAAGAAGACACTGGGAGACTGGTCAGCTGAGGCTCTAGAAGACTGGTCAGCACAGACTCTGGGAGAACGGTCAGCGCAGACTCTGGGAGAACGGTCAGTGCAGACTCTGGGAGAACGGTCAGTGCAGACTCTGGGAGGTCAGTCGACGTAGACTCTGGGAGAACGGTCAGCTCAGGCTCTGGAACTCTGGTCCGCTCTGGAACTCTGGTCCACTCTGGCTCTGGAACTCTGGTCCGCTCTGGCTCTGGAACTCTGGTCCGCTCTGGAACTCTGGTCCGCTCTGGCTCTGGAACTCTGGTCCGCTCTGGCTCTGGAACTCTGGTCCGCTCTGGCTCTGGAACTCTGGCTCTGGAACTCTGGTCCGCTCTGGCTCTGGAACTCTGGTCCGCTCTGGCTCTGGAACTCCGGTCCGCTCTGGCTCTGGAACTGTGGTCATCAAAGACTCGGGACAACTGGAAGACTCTTGAAGAGCTGTCATCGGAGACTCTGGACGGCTGGACATATCCGGAGGTTTTGGAAGGCTGCACGTCAGTGGAGGTTCTGGAAGGCTGCACGTCAGCGGAGTTTCTGGAAGGCTGCACGTCAGCGGAGGTTCTGGAGGGCTGCACGTCAGCTCAGGAACAATGGTCAACTTGGACTCGGGAAATCTAGTAGATTCAGGAACAGTAACACTGGTCAGCACGGACTCGAGGTCGCTGGAGACCTCGGGCTCAGAACCGCTGGACAGCACAGGCTCGAAACCGCTGGACAGCACAGGCTCAGGTCCGCTGAACAGCACGGGTTCTGGTCCACTGGACATCTCAGGCTCCAGTCCACTGGAGAGCGATTGAACCAGTGCATGGCGTCGGGAACCATGTCGACCACGTCCTCTCATGCGGCCTCCACGGTTCCCAGAAAATATGGCTAGACGGGTCCCTTCAAAGGACCGCTCAGGGGAGCTGCAGGAAGGTGAACTGGACCGTAGATTATCAGTTAGTAATCTAGCGGCTTCGGCCTCCTCAGTCCGTTTAGCACATTTAGCTAGGTACTGGAAAACAGTCACATAAGTCTCTGGCTCACTACCAGGTGGAGAAACGACAGGACTAGGCATAGTGGCCAGAGGAGCAGGCTGGTTAAAAAACAGAGATCCTGTAGCCACAATGCTAGCAGGCCGAGGAGTAGGCATGCTAGTGGTAGCTAACTGGCTCGGAATATGACGAGGAACTGGCAATTGATTGAGTGAAGCATTGGTGGAGCTAACAGGCTTGACTGACCACAATCCCTTAGCTGATTGATGTGCTGGAGTGGAAATGAAGCGTTTAACCCAGTTAGGAATCGAGTCCTCTAACCAGGGTTTCTCTGACAATTTCCTACGAGCAAACGACTGAATAGCCTCCTTATGGTCATAACTGACAGCCCTCTTCCACAATGTACTAAGCTCCATCAGGTCACACGTCAACTCGTACAGTTCATCCAACATAGTATGAACAGGCTCCATAGTCAAGGTACACAGCAACAGAAAAACAAATACTGGGAACCCACTGGAAAAAGCCACTCTGCTGAGTCCAAGTTTGGTCAGGCAATTCTGTTACGATTTTCAGGGAAAGGTGGACTCAAATGCAGAGAGGGCGCAGGCAAAGGTAAGTTGAGCAGAAGATTTATTTCTCAACATAATCCAAAAGGTGGTAGCAGTCAAAAATAAGAATCCCAGAAAAACAAGAACACTGAGACAAACCGGGTAGACTAACAAATAGAACTCCAAAACAGAAACAATGACCTGACACAAGACATGGGAAACACAAAGATTAAATACACAGGATAACGAGGACAAACAAGGTACAGGTGATACAACAGGTGGAACACATCAGGGCGGGGCAGGACAATCACAAGAGCGGGAAAACACATGAAGTAAAACCAGACAAGACAAGACAGAAAACCAGACTATCAAAATAAAACAGGAAACAGAACATACAGACACACACGGAAAACAAGACAGGAACTACAGCTAGACAAGACAAGGGAGGAAACACGGGCTACAACAGAAAACAGAACAAATACACAACAAAAACAGGAAACAAGAACAGAAACTCAACCAACAGAAACTCAAACTCAAAACCATGACACTCAGATTATTAGATCACATCCCTAGTCATAATCCCACCATCTCGAACCTGGTCTGGGAACGCCTTGGGATCCCCCAGTCGGAGCTGGTTAATGTGGCTCGGGAAAGGGAAGTTTGGGGTCCCCTGCTGGAGCTGCTACCCCCGCGACCCGAGACCGGATAAGCGTACGAAGATGGATGGATGGATGGATCCCTAGTCATATTGTATTTAACAATATATGCCAAAAAAAATAACAAATATATATTTCTTTGTAATTTTGTATAAAAAAATCAATCAAAATCCAGTGATGTCTTCTTTCTGTAAAGAAACAAATCCTGTGTGCTTATGGTAGCTAGTACCAACCAATTTCAACCAATAATATCATGACATCCACCTGTCAATCAATCTGCAACTGTTAGCAGCACAGAGCGATGAGCTACATCAATACTACAGATTCATTAGCTAGCTAGTAACAGCAGTGACAGTGGTTGTGACAGCGTTGACACAACCACAGAGAGACAGACTTGCAAGTGTAACATGATTATTAATGCTTCCACTTGCCATAAGTGTATTTGTGTACTTTGGTTTAGTGTTCTGCCCCTTTACACTTTGCACGTTACGTTCTTCCCAGTTCATTTACCTTTTAAAGCTTGTGCTCATTAAGCTTTTAGACATTTAATTTTCCTTTTTTTCTGTGATGGCCCTGTCCCTTCTAAAATAAAATTAAAATACAATAAGGCCTATATAAAAAAATCTCCTGCTACCTATTACCAGGCTGGACAATCGCAAGGCTTTTCCAGTGTATCGAAATCTGTGACCTATCACAATGTAGAGCTGACTGTAGAGCTGTTCTGTCTACCGTAATCATTTTGTGACTTGGCGGGAAAAATCAGACCAGGATAAAGGCATTAATAAAAACTATATAAAATATAACGTTCTTTTCACTGTTAGTCTCGTTTGCTGCTACGTATCATTCATTTATGATCGTCAGATGGAAAATTAAACAGTTTCAGAAAAACATTATTTTAGTTATCATAGTTATTTTAACAAAAAAGTCTATCTCTGTAAGGATTCTTTCCATAATGTTGTCAGACATTTATAATAATTATCTGAGCATGTCAGTGGCAAAAACAGCACTTTTAGTGGACAAAAATTGACCATGCACATTAGCCCACATTGCAGCCCGGTTCACGGCTGCCGGTTACAGCATTCTTGCTTAATATTGGACAAATTTCAGAGATTTTTGTTCACATTAGTCAATTAGACACCAATCCATGGGAAATGGGGTCATTGGAATACTGAAACTAAACTTTTACAAGAATTGGTTAAAAATCTGTTATTCTGGATGAAGATAACTTGAGTGAAAAACCTGGGGATGAATCAACAGTCTGCTGTAATATACAAATAAGATCAAGACTGAATGCTGCCGGTTGATATAGCTTGGCTGTTCCACAAACTAAACTGAAAACTAAGGGTGACTGTGCGTTTTGGTCACGGCCCCTTGGCAGTTGCCTTTCTTTCAGTGTGAGATCGGCTGACTTCACTGCAGTGCTATATAAATAAAATTACTATTATTATAATATCAGTATTTCAAACTGTGACATCGCTTTTGTCATCAATTCCCAGTACTGCTGATGTGTTAACAAGCTGTTGACAGCCAGCACTGATCTGACTAACCAATTAAATTCATTACAGCCTCAGTGGCAGTTCTGTTTGTCTCCCCACGGGACTATTGTGTCATGGCTGCTCCTGTGTTGCCCAACTCTCCTTCCTCCTTAACCCCAGACACATGCTGTGCCCCAGGTCAGTTCAGTTCAACTCCACAAAAAAGACAGACTAGCCTCACAGACTACTAATGATGCATTCATCATCAGCTTGTAAATTGAAAAATCCAAGTGATCACCAGTGCAATGCCCACAAACAGCTTACAAGGTAGAATATTTTTTTTCCACTAACTGTGATCAACATGTTCAGGCTGCTACTAACAACAAAGAGTTTATGTCTAGCTTCCAGTAAGAGCAACAGTGGTCATCTACTTAGAAATGGTCAGGAAATTCAACAGGTGGAGAACCCCTCTTCTTTGAATCAACAGCCAGGAGCTATACCATCAGGGAAAAATCCAAGGCACTGTTAAAGGTATAATATGTAGAATTTTACTAAAACACTTTATATATAGACTAATACAAAAGTAATGCCTTTCAATCATCACTTATGACCTACTAGAAGTATGTGACGGTGTCTGTATCTGCAGAGAACCTGCCATCTGCCATCTGCCTATATTTTCTTCTTATTTTGCTGTGTGGAACATTTATGGCCATCAACAATTTCAAATTCATTATTATTCTGCGGGCCAGACTGAAAGCTTTGGCGGGCCGGATGTGGCCCGCGGGCCGCCAGTTGACGATCGCTGCAATAAAGTATTTAATTGAGAATTATTCACATCATGCAGTGACTTTTTCATTGATTTAATTCAACCGATATTTATGAGTAACTGATGACCAGCTAATGCAAATACCTAGGAAGCAGTCACATGATATTTTCTGATTTCAAATCTTTTACGAGAATTGTCTGACTACTCCATTAAACAAATCTGCTAAAGTAGACATCCCAGTAGAAATGACAAGGGGTGGGACGAGACACCCAGCTCACAAGACGAGACACGAGATTGGGTTCACGAGATCGAGACGAGATTTTAACACTATTTTACAGAAAACTTCAATGAAGAAATAAGACTGGAAAAATAGTTCTTTATTCAATCGAAAGTCACAAAATGAAAAACGAGCAGCGAAAAGTTTTTCCACAAACTTTATGACTGGCTCTTCTCTTGCATAACACTGTTACTTATTCCATATGTATGGAGGATGTATGAAGAGAGTCTCTTCACTCAGAGAACCAAGGTTACAACATAACCAAGCATTTTTTGAGACCAGTTGAGACCAAATGTTTTGTACTTCATTGTACTTGACCAGTGGGGATTGACTGTTAAAAAGTGTTTAGATAATTAAAAGGTATTTATTTAGAAGCGGGCTGGCTGGTTAGTTAGCTAACGCTAGCATGCTATTCCACTAAGCTTCCATGCTTCATAAATAAGCCGGATAGAGTTGTCCCTCATCTGGCGATAGAAACCCTGCTTTCCCTGTTCTGTTCGCTCAGAGTTCCATAGTCTAAGTTCACAGGTACAAATTAGTTTTGCACCAAATGTATCGCCAAAAGTGTTGCAAAAGTTGAGGTGCACAGATTCGCCACTTCGTGATGCAAGAGAGCACATATGTAAAGTTGCAGTGACGGATTCGAGAGGTTGTAATCACTGAGTTGTGGTTGTGATGGAAAATGAACCTGAGTTAAAAAAGGTATACGAGTAAATGTTGCAATTACAAGTTTGCAGCTGTCATTGTGTTCATGTAAATATCAATCTACACATTTGTGAATATTTTTTCTGTGACTTCACATTCAGAAAACATTTTCTACAAGTGCAAATTTTAACATACAAGTTCAGATTTTTTTTTACAAGCTTTCGTGTTTTTTTTCTTTGTGTGACTTCAAATTCAGATCACATGTGTGTGGATATTTTTTACAAGTGCAAATTTTAATATACAAGTTCAGATTTTTCTCACATCGTATTCTACAAGCTCTCACATTTTGCACCATATTTACCTTCATATTGTCTCATACGTGGATCAGCCTCTTATCCCGCCCTGTACACGCCCATTTTTAACCATAAATAGTCAATGCAAAGCACCTCGTGAATGCTGATCAGTATATAAACGACACTGGCAGTTATTACACCGAATCATGATGACTGGCGGAGAAAAAGCAAAAAACTTCTCAGACGTTCAGGAATTGCTGCAAATTGAATTATAATTTCGGCCTGTTCTTGCACAGTGTAGGGAAACCTGATCTATAACTACATGTATTAATAATACGTCCAAAACGGCAGGCATTACGGCACTCGGGGACAGCTTCGATATACCAGACGTATATAATAAGATTTAACAAAACTATATATTATATCCAAACAAGCCTTAGTGATAAAGTTGAATATTATATATAATATTTATATAAAAAAACACTTCAGCTGTCTGACATTTTCCTCTGGAAACAGCCGGATTCCCCCAGAGTGGCGAGGACCTGTAGCCTATTTAGACCGGGATGGCACTGTTCCGGCGCATTACCCTCTCTACTGGACCCAATTCAGTACATAGATCCAAGAGTTCAGCTTTAGGGAATCTAAATTGGCATATTAGGGACCGTTCAGTATTTATGGAATGGACCACCGGAGGAAAATAGGGGAGGGTCATGTCTTTTTATTCTTTGTTGAGGGGAGGGTCACCCAACCTTTGTATTCATGAAAAAAGCAACATTTCAAAGTGGCTTGTTTGGTGCATATTTTTTCATGTAGCTCTTAGGGCCCTGACACACCAACCAGATGGGCCGACCGTCGGCAGAAAAGCCAGTCGGACTGATCAGTCGGGTCCCGAGGTCCAAAAAATGCCTCGGAACACACTGAGGTGACGCCGACTTGAGCGTACGCTCTGCGCGTGCGCGAAACGTAATACGTCTCCATAGCAGCAGGCGGCGCTGCTCTGTATTGTTTCCATTAACAGTCTGATTATTTACCAGAAAATGAAGACCGGCAGCTGATTGGACGAACGCGTCACGTGGTTCTTTTTTCTCCGGAAATTCACAGCCAGACTGTCATGGCGGCTCGTTCTGAATACGATCTCATATTGTACTAAAATAGTTCACCGAAACGTGTTTCTGAAAACATTTTAAGCGAGAAATAGGCCATGCAGTTGCTGAATCTGTCTTCATTTCAGATTGACAAAGGTCAGTTTAAAAGATTTTCGTCAGATTTTGAGAGGCTCATCCGCTCCCCATTTCCGGGTGAGTCCCGACTGCCCTGTCCCCGACTGAACATGTCGGGTCGGCCCAAATGAATGCCGAAGGCTCCTCGGACGGCCAATGGCACGGGGCACACAGAACAGACTCGAGTCACGGACCTCGCCAGACGGCCCGACGCCCCGACGCCCGATTATCGGGCTGGCGTGTCTTCTCTCTTAGTCTCTTAGCCCTCCTTCGCTACCAGATGGGTCTGACCCATGAGTTTGCTGAGGGGCAGAGGGAGCACTGCCCCCTGGTGGCTGAAACGGGCAATTGCATTGTTTAAAAAATGAGTGGAATAATTAATTATATCTGGCATGACCAGATATTTTATAAATATCTTAAATAACACAAAACAACTAAATGGTGGTAGGTAATACATCAGATTTCATATACTGCTTTAGTAAAAGTTACTGTTGCACTAGTCTGGACATCTTGCCGTGCCAAACTTGCAATAAAGGTTTCCTAAATGCCATGTATATACATGTGATGTCAGCTTACTAATTGATTGCGGGTTTTGTGTAGATTTGGACTTTTATACGTTTATTCCACTTTGTTTAAACGGCGAAGTGGAGAGGCCTCGTTCACCTGTTTGGAGCTGGCTGGTGAATGTGATGCTTGTATAGGCCTTGCTGGATACACCGTGACTCTGTTTGTGGATCTACTGATTGCTGTGGATTACTTTTTTCCCGTGTCATTGGATTACGGCAAAATACGGATCTTTTTTCTCAACGTGTCTTAACGTTTTATGGTGAGTTTGGAGAGGCATCTCAACAGACTGTAGGTCGAACACTGATTGTTCACTGTTACATTTTAGTTGAATTTAAGTGTCGGGGCATTCAGCCACCGTCTGTCTATTGCGTTCAGCCATGCCGCGATTGGATTTCATAAGGGCGAATTGTTAAATTGTTACAATGTAATTTAAAATCTGCTTTAAAAATAAACATATGTTTTGGAATATAATGTTCAGCTTCGGCAGCTTTACCTATGTGCTAAAATATACAATGACTGAGAAAGCCTAGTGACGAGTCCATAGCAACCCGTGTTGAATTGGTTATTTCCCAGTGTCCTTTGCTGAATGGTCTCAATGTTTTATTGTTTTATTTCATGTGAATACTAGTTTACTAGAGGAGTAACTTGGTATTTGAAGGAATGCAGTAATCCAGGAAGTGTGTTTCCATGCTTATTGTGTTTCCACAACAATGTTAGTGAGTAAATCTACTGAAATGGCCACCACACCATAACAGAGGAGTGGGATGTGTAAGATGAGAATGCAGAGGTTAACGCATGTATGTCATGGCTGTAAAAAATCAAATGGCATTTGTATATCTTCGCTAAGTGCAAGCTAGCACATAAGGGGAGGGTCTTGCTTCTTTTTGAAATCATTTTGGAGGGTCATAAGAAAATTATTACTTGCGAGGGGAGGGTTAAGTCTTTTTAGCATAAAGGTCCCAAAGCTCCTCTGGTGGCCCCTTAAATAAATACCGAACAGTCCCTTAGCCAGTCATCATCATGGTCCCTGAAGTCTCTTTTTCTCCTGATTCTTCCCTTAGCATAGTCCTCCTGCAGGAGGGGTCACCGCAGCATTTATATGTTTACAACAATTTGTGATTGTTAACACCTTGCCAACACAGCATCAACTAGTGGTATCCCCCACCTCAAGATACAATCTGAAGACGAAAAAAAGTGTAATAGGCAAACACACTTTTCTTCATGCAGGTTTTGTCACAAACAGTATTAAAGTTCGGACCGATAACGAGGACATTAAGGGTAACGATTGCGCGAGAGCTTAACGGCTGTATTTTCAGACTTTGACATTTGATGATATATGCAGAGTATTAAAGACATTTAGTTATTTACACTGTGTTCTGCAGTTATCTAATGGTAGGGTATTTGATGTTATCCTGTATTCCATGCAGTCGGGCCATCTCCTCCTCCTGCGCTCCGTAGCGGACAATGTGACGGCGAGACAGCACCCATTAAACATTAAGAACAAATTTTTATTTAAGATTTGAGTTGGAGGTGTTTCTGGAACAATTATCACTCAGTACAAGCGCAAATAACACTGCTGGATTTAATCTTCATGATAACGTGGATGATATGGAGTGAAAAAATGTGCGTGAGGCATCAATACTTGAAAATATTACGAGTAATCGTTATTCCCATTTACTTTCTGCAGTCCCACTTCAGTTCACCACCTCACCATCTGTGTCGCCAATTCCTATTTTGTCTCAAATGTGCGTACGCATGGGTCAGAGTTTGCGTGGAGGACCGCACATTCTCCCGTCAAGTTTGTTTTTTATAAATCACAACCTTTGTTTGGGAAGTGGCGTACGCACATTTTCAGCCCCCTTTTGTGCATACACCACGTTTATAAATGAGACACCAGGTTCATGTAATTTGATATATCTGATGCAGCACTGCTGCCCTCTTGTGTTCAGATAAGTTCAGAAGTAATACAAATATATGTTCATCTATGAATGGATGGGCCCAAGGATTGTGTTTCATATAGACCTTTTTCACAGCAGTCATTTTGACATGTCATAGCAGTATCCCCAACAGTTTTAGAGTGAACTCAATAGATTGGACCCCAGGAGAAAAGGGCCTATACCCATGGAGGCCAAATCAGAAAAGAGAATTATGCTCCGTTCTAAGGGTGGTATTACAAAAGTGAAAAGAAGAAGCAGCAGTTAATCATGTGCACAACGTCAGAGTGTGTCAAATCTACCAAAGCTCACATGACAAAGGGACATCCCTGCTCTGTCTGCAGATGAAACGCCCCACCCCTCCTCCTGCCACCTAACTACACAGAATCTGTGTGTCACATGATAGAGTGTAATCAGTACAGATAACCTTTTGATGGTTGACAGTGTGTGATGAGATAGGGGCCAGACTACTCCCTTCCTCCATCTTATCAGATTATGGTGTGTGAGTGTGACACTGCTGACATTAGACACATCCTCACAGTACACACGTGAATATTTTTAAATGAATACATTAAAATGTTTCACCACATTCATGTTTATTTTCATAACTTGAATTGTATGATTTGTAGTTTATGTTTTCTTTTCATTTTCATTAGCTGCTCCAATCACCTTCCACCCCAGCACTGGGGCTGTGTCATCACCAGGCTGGAACCACTCCCCATAGTGTGGGTGATGGGCTGACTCGTAATGTACTCCTGTTACATTTGTGGTTGGCCTGCCTTGTTTCCATAGAGCTTGTTTGTTGGTGTTTGCTACACAGGGGTGAGTTGAGGTGTGCTGGTGAATGAGCTGGAGCACTGCTGATAGATATGACCAATGCTCCTGCTGCGTAAGCATCCAGGGGCCCGGCGTGACAGAGGGCCATTATGGAAAAACACACACACACACACACACACACACACACACACACACACACACACACACACACACACACACACACACACAGACAGTGTCTCAGAGCCTTTGCTTGAAGTGACCATTATAAGCATTGCTTGTTGGAAGGTCACAGGGCTTATTCAAAAGCATTCACGTTATGGCTCCGCAGCAGGCGTTTTTGTAAAAATGGGCATTTTATAACGATTGTGTCATAACCAGTAGTAGACAAATTACCGTACAGTCAGGAGAAGCTCGCAGGCTGTTTCGACTTACATTAGCTGTTTAAATTCAATTACTAATGTTAACTAGCATTTTAGTTAGCAATAATTAGCCTGTGCCTATGTTATCTCCTAACATATACCTACACTCTCCGTCTCTGCAACATTCGGAATGATTGAGATTTCGCTTTCTCTCTTTCTCTCTACGGCGTCGCTTTGTCCATTTCTTTAACTGTATGGTAGTGACAGCGGCCGCTAGAATCAACATAAACTGAAAGTTACATATAGCCAGGGTCCGAAATTAACACTCGCCAGATGTGGATACATTTTCCATTTGGAGAGTAAATCTCAGAGGGCTATCCACCACATGGCGAGTAAATGTTTGTACCAAAATAGTTCTGTTTTTCATCTTAATTTTGGTGAAGGTGCAGCTACTTTCTTCTGTTCCTCTGCCGTCAGCATGTTGGAGCTTCGTGGGAGCAGGCCAACACACACGCGCACACACGAACACTGGCGCACACACCAGATGCCAGCCACCATGTCACTTCTGTTTACTGATAGACAGCGTTTACCTCATGCTAATGAATTAGGTAGTATGTGGCAATTTTTGGTAGCCAGCCTTCCAAAAGAAAGCACAATGAAATTAAATGTTAACCGATCATTAACCGTTTACCGACAAGCAGGAAAGTCTCAGTTCGCCCGTCCAGGAGGCTCTGACACACTTTCCGCACTCTGTGTAGCTGCAGGCTTGTACCGTTGTTGATGTTCTGTGCATTGTCGGACACATACAGCCACTTTCCTGAAACCGCTTGTGGGACCGACACAAGTCCACAGCAGCCTACACGTCCCACTGTCTTCCACCGCCTCCACCTGCAGGTTGTCAGCTGTGTGTCTGCCTCACATATACCGGCCGATTTAACCCGCCAGTCCTCATCGATATAATAGTTTCATGTGTCACATAGCTCGCCACAAGCAGAAAAAAAGAGAAGCTTAAAAGGCAACTTGCTGGTTCAAAGTTAGGACTAGCAAATTAATTAGCAGTTATCAGTTTATCATGCAAAATTGTCTTTTGACGATTTTTTTACACTTTATTTTTATTAATATGGGTTAGGGTTAGGGGTTAGCCTAACCCTAAGCCTAACCTCCTAACCCTAACCCCCCAGCAGCAGTATCAACCATAACTACAGCAGGTAACTTTAAAATACAATTAGGCCTACATAAAGACATCTCCTGCTACCTTTTACCTGGCACTACTCACTAACACAGGCTTTTCCGGTGCTCAGCCGAAATATGTGACCCTTCAGAATGTGTGCTCTGTAGCGCTGTCTACCTGCTGTAAATCATTTTGTGACTTCACGGGAAAAATCGGACCGGGCAAAGGGATTAATAAAAACTATATAAAAATAGTGTTCTTTTCACTGTTAGTCTCATTTGCTGTTACTGGTCATGATCATCAGATGGAACATTACACAGTTTCAGAAACGTGTAAAAGTTACATATAGTCACTTTAATTATTGTTTTATTTTATTTTTATTTTTATTTTTTCTTCCTCCTAATTTTATTAATTCATTTATGTTTGTCGTTTTTCTATCTTCCCTTTTATTGTCTCCACCACATCTGTCAACTTGCTCAAGATCTTCGAACACATACTGTACATATCTACCTTCATTACCTTCTTACATTCGAACACCCCAACATTTATACATTTACAGATGACATATACATACACACTCCATTCTCACACACCATTCTCTCTACCTCTTACCACATCATCATAACTGTTGTATGCTGTATGTTACTGTCTTTACTGTTAGTCACTAGTCATGTTTCCGTCAATGTATTTTTATGCGCATTTTGAAGTATCGCATTAGAAAATGTTAATTGTGTTGGCTTTACTGTAAAATATCCTGTGTTATGTTATAATTCTATTTTTTTTATCTAGTGACCCTACAGGTCCTTCTACATCTGCGCCCACTGCTATAGATTTCCCATCCACTCCCTCAACAAGCTCCAGCTATCAAGATAGATCAACAGCTCCTCCAATTGACCCAGATGAATGGTCAGCGTTCCTGTCCGACTCAGAAAGAACTGTTCTGGTAAGAAGAGGGCCAGTGTCAATAAGTGACACCTTCACCTTCCCCAAAAAAATCAAATGGACGAAGCTTTCACTACCACTATACGTACAGACAATTAGTTAATGGGGGAAAAAAAAAATAAAGCGAAGAAAAATGATGTGGTTTACTGCTTTTGCTGCAAAGTATTCTCGAGAAAGTCCACAAAACTGTCAACAGAGGGACAGCGTGATTGGGTAAATGTAGGTGCTTTGCTGAAACCGCATGAGAATAGTCCAGATCATTGCAATAATATGGTAAAGTGGAAAGACTATCCCCTCTGTCTTTCAAAGCAAAAGACTATTGATGCAACAGAAATGGCCCTTTTGGAGGCAGAAAAAAATTGTTGGAGAGATGTTCTCATCCGTTTGATTAGTATCATTCAGTCTTTGGCAGAGAGGAATCTTGCACTCAGGGGGTCTGTCGATACTTTGCATCAGGCCAACAATGGGAACTTCCTTAAAGAGGTGGAACTGATGGCAAAATTTGACCCAGTGTTAAAAGACCACATCAGACGAATTGATAGTGGAATGCAGCACAACACGTACCTGGGTAAGACTATCCAGAATAAGCTGATAGAGTGTGTCAGTGACAAAATAATGGAGGTAATGGTGGCAGAAATCAAGGACTGCAAATATTATTCAATTATTTTAGACTGTACAACTGATGTTAGTCACCGTGAATAAATGTCTGTTGTGGTGCGCACAGTCACTCTGGGCAAAACACCAGAAATAAAAGAGCACTTTTTATGATTTCTGATAGCTCCAGAATCCACTGGCCTGGGTTTGTCCAATCCAATCCTTAACAGGCTTGAAGAACTGAACATCCCTTTTCAGGATTGTCGGGGGCAGTCCTATGACAATGAAGGGAAAAAACAAAGGTGTGCAGGCTAGGCTATTGGTTAAAAATCAAAGAGCTTTTTATGTGCCTTGCAGTGCATGACAGATTGACAGATCTCCAATGTGGCTAAACCATCAATGGATGCTTCTTGTTTTTTTGGAAATGTGGGAGGTGTACAATTTGTTCACTGGGTCCACTCAAAGGTGGGCCATTTTACAGAAGTTTGTTGACCTCACCCTCAAGTCCTGGAGTGAGATGCGCTGGGAAAGCCGGATTAAAAGCACTGAAGCTTTGCGCTACCAGGCAGAGAAGGTGAGAGAAGCCCTGCTAGAAGTTAGAAATAAAGCGACTGACCCTGTAGTGGCTGTTGAAGCGAACTCCATGCGGAAGAAATAGGTTAATTTAGATTTCAGATTTGTTTCATCACTAGCAAGCTTCTACAGTCAACCAACATGCAGCTTGATGTAGCTGTTAACCTTGTACAAAAGAACAAAGGTGAACTCATCAGTTACCGAAAAACAGGCTTCTGTGACGCACAGACATCTGCAAAAGAAATTTGTGAGCGGATGAACACAGAAGCAGTGCTGAAAGAGAAGCGATTGCATTCTACAAAAAGGCATTTTGCCTATAAGTGTTCTTTTTTAAATGCTATCGTTGAAGGATAGATTTAATTTAAAGAAAACTTTGGAGTGCTGCTCAATTTTAGGGAGCTAGATCGAAAGGTCCGGAGGGAACAATGTGAGCTTCTTGGGGAAAAACTCTCTTGTGAAGAGGAGGCTGATATTGATGGTAGCGCACTGGCTGTAGAGATTGAGAGTCTTCCTGAACTTCCCCAAACTATGATGACCGCCCTTTAGCTTCTCACATACCTCTCACAAAATGAGATGTGTGAGCTTTACACAACTCTTTGGGTAGCTCTCAGGATAGCCTGCACTCTGCCTGTGCCTCAGCAGAGAGGAGCTTTTCCAAGCTCAAATTGATTAAAACATACCTGAGATCATCAATGGCCCAGGAAAGACCAACTGGACTTGCTGTTATTAGTATTAATAACAAAGTTGGCCAAGCAATACCATACATCAGTGACTTTGCCTGAAAAGAAAAGCTAGGAAGGAAAGATTGAGGACAGTTACACTGTATTGAGACATTTGAGAAATATTTTCACAGTTTTCAACAATAATTGTCATTGTTGAACCCTTGCTGTTATGTTTCTGATTTCTCAGTTTTGTCATTATTTTTGTTTTTAGAAGTTTCAAAGAGTTAATAAAAGTTAAACATTTTAAAAACAAAAGTGGAATACTGATGCACTTTCATTATTTAAGCATCTATTTTTTGTAACATTCTATTTGTGATTATATTAATGTTTGTCTATTTTGGTGTTATAATTTATTATATGGTAGTTGAAGATTGCTCATTTAATGAACATTTGCAAATAATTTATTTAAAATGTTTTGTGACAGTTTGTTTTCAGAAGTTTCAAAGAGTTAGTAAAAGAGTAAAGTAAAAGTTAAAACTCTTTTAAGTATCTATTTTTTTGGAACATTTTATATTTAAATTATATTAATGGTGGTCTATTTTGGTTTTATGTTGTAGTTGAAGATTGCTCATTTAATGCACATTTGCTTAAAGATCTGTTGAAAAACAAGTCATTAAACTGATATACTTGTATACAACAAATACAAATGCTGTTGTATTTTGTTATTTTTTAATTCAACTTCAGTAAACTACACTTATTGCTTCACTTTGAATATGAAAGTTTAAAATAAATCTGTGATTTTAGTACGCTCTAAGGTTAAAAGGTGACTGGTTTGGTGTAAAAAACTATTAATACAGGGGTTTACCAAGCCCAGAGGGCCATAAGTGTAGAGGGGAGCCCCAAAACATTTTTGGCATGTGAGCAAGGATGGATTACTGAATGAGCCTATCGGGCCCAAGAGGTCAAGGGGCCCTGAAGCCCAAGTAGTTGCGTGAAGTCACTACCTCAATAAATCAAAAAGCAAAAGGCTATGAATAGTGCCCTTCTCCAGCTGACCATCCCAAAATGCATCAGAATACAGGAAATCACATCTACCAAATTCTGAATTTTCTGTGGGAGGACCCCCAGACCCCCGCCCCCACCCTTTTTATGTTTATCCAAGGTGTAGTCGGAAGAGATGTGTTTTTAGCCTTCTGTGGAAGATGCATAGGCTTTCGGCCATCCTGATGTCAATAGGGAGCTCATTCCATCATTTAGGAGCCAGGACAGCAAACAGTCGGGATTTCGTTGAGTGATTAGTTCTCCCTCGCTGTGAGGGGGCAGCAAGCAGGTTGGCTGATGCAGAGCAAAGTGGGCGGGTTGGGGTATATGGTTTGACCATGTACTGGATGTATGCTGGGGCTGATCCGTTCGTGGCCCTGTATGCAAGTACTAGTGTCTTGAAGCGGATGCGGGCAGCAATTGATAACCAGTGAAGAGAGTGGAGGAGCGGTGTAGTGTGAGAGAACTTGGGGAGGTTGAAGACAAGTCGAGCTGCTGCGTTCTGAATGAGCTGCAGGGGCCGGATGGCACATGCAGGTAGGCCAATCAGGAGGGAGTTGCAGTAGTCTAGACGTGCGATGACTAGAGCCTGAACCAGAACCTGAGCCGCCTTCTGCGTTAGAAGGGGACGTATCCTTCTGATGTTATGCAGCATGTATCTACACGATCGGGTAGTTGCAGCAATGTTGGCAGTGAAGGAGAGTTGGTTGTCAAGTGTTACACCCAGGTTTCTAGCAGTCTGGGTGGGGGCTACCACAGAGTTGTCAATTGTTATAGTCAGGTCTTGGGTAGGAGAGCCCTTCCCTGGAAGGAAAAGGAGCTCAGTCGAAGTTGAGTTTCAGATGGTGTGTGGACATCCAAGAAGGAATGTCAGTCAGACAGGCCGAGATACGTGCAGCTACTTGAGTTTCAGACTCCGGAAAGGAGAGAATTAGTTGGGTGTCATCTGCGTAGCTGTGGTAAGACAAGCTGTGCGAATGAATGAGATGAGAGTTGGTGTACAGAGAAAAGAGGAGGGGACCCAGGACTGATCCCTGAAGAACCCCAGTTTTGAGTGGGCAAGGTTCTGAGGTAGATCCTCACCAAGTTATCTGGTAGGTTCGGTCTGCTAGGTAAGATTTAAGCAAAGAGAGCGCAGAGCCTAAGACACCCAGATCCTGGAGTGTCGAAATGAGGATCAGGTGGTTCACTGTGTCAAATGCAGCAGAAAGGTCCAGAAGGATGACGACGGAAGAGAGAGAGGTTGTTCTAGCGATGTGAAGCTGCTCAGTGACAAGGAGGGCAGTTTCTATTGAGTGGCCAGCCTTGAAGCCAGACTGGTGGGGATCAAGAAGGTTGTTCTGGTGGAGATAGGTAGAGTTGATTATAAATGGCACGCTCAAGAGTTTTGGATAGAAATGGAAGAAGGGAGACGGGTGTGTAGTTATTTACCTCAGAGGAGTCAAGTGTTTTTGAGTAGTGGGGTCACTCTTGCCTCTTTGAGGGCGTCGGGGAAACAGCCAGTTGTACTTTTTGTTTTTAAAGCACTCCATGGTCAAGCCCCTCCGTAAATTTCTGATCTTCCGTCTACTTACTCTGCCGCCAGGGCACTCAGGTCCACAACTGAACAACTCCTTGTCATCCCCCGGATATGCCTAAAAACCAGAGGGGACTGAGCCTTCTCTGTAGTAGCCCCCAAACTCTGGAATTCCCTCCCGCCCCATATCAAATCATGTAATACAATTACTAGTTTTAAATCAAATCTGAAGACGCCTTTTTACTCTCTTGCTTTAAACTCCCTTTGATTCTTAATTTTTTTTATTTTATTTTTTTTCAGAGCTATGAACTGAACTCAACTTTCTTATCTTTTTGTATTTACAAACGCTAACTAGACAAACCCTAACCCTGGGCCCCAGAATTGGGTGCTCCGGTGTCAGATGAACTGTTTGTCCAGTATACAGAGCTGTTCTAAATACTGATTAATTTAATTGAAAATCCTACACAGACTGCATTATTCAAAAACCAATCAAGATTTTTGAACCAGTTTCCTCCCTGTGTGACAGATGTGTTATTGCAGAAGGATCACTATCGCACTTATTCTGGCAATGTCCAGAGACATATTTAACTGTCTTTCCAAACAATGTCGAATAAATATTCAGGCAGATTCTAAAATGGCTATTTTTGGACAGTACAGTACTTCCTTCCTATCAGAAGCAGATTCTTAGAACAGGCAAGGTTGCAGCTAAAAAATGAATATTACTAAATTGGAAGTCTTCACTGTCCCCATGTTTCAGGGGTAGCTCTATGAAATACTTGGCTAAGATGGAACAGATTCCTTTTAACAATGTGAATTCACAAAACTACTTTTTGAAGGTGTGGATACCATTCTTGATATTGCTTAATGAGACTTAAATTGATTTCAATCAGGAGAGACTTTGTTGCAGATATGCAAGATTTATTGTACATATGCATAATATGAATTGTACAGTCTTTGGAGATTAGACTCCATTGTTATGAAATGATTTTTTAAGGGGTAGAAAGCCAAAAGATAATCCCGAGTCTAGACACTGGTGGTGGTGTGAGGAGCCCGAAGACCAAACCGAGGAGCCGACGGAAGCGGCCTGCCGGAGGAGGACCCAGGGAGCCGTGCGTGAAGAAGACCGGAGGTACAAGGGGAGGAGTAGGGTTGTGCTCTTTGCCTGCAATGACAACTAAGCAGCAAAAACAATGCCCCCAGCTGTCTCTATCATAGAATATACGGTAAGTAAACCCCCGAGACACAGAGCAAGCCGCGGCTGAAACCAGAGTTTAGACGGCGCCCGGATCTCTAGGCCACAGCGACCCGATTCGCATTACCAGTGGGCGGCAACATGAATGAACAAAAACACAGCCCGATGAGACAACTTAACTTCGAAGGGTTGGGTGTTCCAGCTGAGTTGAACACGCCGGTTCCTCTGCCGTGATGGAACCGACTGAAGTCGCGCTCAACGCCGGTGGCTGGAGGCCATCTGTGCAGATCAGAGCAGAGCCGCGCGGTGAGTCAAGTGCCGTTGATCGAGGCAACATCCCCAGGAACTGCAGTCGCGTGTAAGTAACTTGCTGGAATGAAGAGCGCTGCCAGATTCAAGAGGTCCTGGCTGCAGGCCTCCACTGTGAGGTCGCTACCGCCGCAGGCTCCACTCTCAAGCCACCTCCACTGTCGGACAGGAAATGCACGGGATACATTTCAAAATAAAATTGCGAATGCACTTCCGGTTGAATCGCTTTCCTCACAAATGCATTAATTAGTAAACAATATGACGTAAAATCTATCAATTCCTTGTCTATAGTATATATCGTTTTTATTTATATAGTAAACTTGTTTTGTTTGTCATTTTTGTTCTGTGTTTTCCTTTTATGTTGCGCATGAGCCCCAACGTGGGCATTTTGATTTATTCTGTCCAAATCTAGGACAAAAAGCCATCCATAACCTATATTAATTCAAAGAAAAAAATAAAGCTTTTGATTTGGACAATTGAAGCATTAGCCTTTGTCTTTTTCAAAACACTTCTCATTAATGATTGCCATATATGTAGACTAATATACACTGCACTGCGTAACTTTACAATTTAGTCATTATGGAAAACAAATGGTGGGTGCTGTGACTCTGGGCTCAATTGTCTTGTAGCCTACTATAAAGCTGAGGATCTTGAAAAGAGAAGGTCAAATAGTTGATCAATGAAAACAATGTAGGGCAGGAATAACATTGGTCAGTGCACAGATTTTCTTTTAAGTTATTACTCATATTCATAAGCCAACATCTCATGTCATAAGCCTTATTTTTTTTAATTTTATTGTGTACTGAATGTATTCAAATGAAAGTATACAGCCTGCAAACTTAGATTGTCTTTGCTTACAGGTAAAATGGCCACTTGCACCAGGTAGTGTGAATGAGGCCTTACTTATGTAGAAGTAATGAGTACGAAAACACTTCACTACGGGTTAAAGTCCGGCATTCAAAAACGTACTTAAGTGAAAGTGGCTAAAACAAGACACTTAAGTAATTTAGTATTTTTGTTAGAAGCAATTTTTTTTTATTTTTGATACTCAAGTATCAAAAATAAATGTACTGATGGTGCAGAAGCATGCTATTTCTCAGTGATTTCAGTTACAATTTGTTTTATTCATATACTGTAGTATACAACAGATGTGGAAAAATAAAATAAAAATGTGCCATGTAGTCCTGCCACATTTTGATTTCACTTGTGCACTTAAACAGGTGATATCACTAATTAGCTAGTCGACCTCTGGCAAAACATCATGGTGTGTTGCATCGTGTTGGTGGCTTGGCTGTCTCACATATCACGTTTGTGAGTTCAGAAGGACACGTTTTCAACTTTGTGACGATGCCCAGCTAATGCAAGGAGAGTTTACAAAAATGTTTTATAACGTTACATACAAACAAATGTGAACACTTACTTTACATTATGCACTAAAAAGTGAATAATCCCTGAGAACATAAGAGAACATAAGATGTTGATGCTAACCGCCATTGGTGAAAGTTAACTTTGATGTTATCTAACTTAGCTTCAAAACGACAACCCAAACCGACATGTAACATTCGGTAATTTGCATCATTAATGACTTCTATAACGTTACTATTTTACGGCACCTATATTGACGAAGAACACAAGAAACCATGCATATACTTTCTGTGGATAAGCAAAATCAGCTACTCACCGCTACTCAGGACATATGCTGACTCGCTGGTCTCCCTAGAATTAAAAGGCAGGTGAAATCGACATTTAAACGCATAGACAGTGTTTAAATGTCCTCACTCTCTCCCCCCCCCCCCCCCCCAAAAAAAAAAGGTCTGCACTTTCCATCCTGACAGTGGAGGTGTTCTGACAGTGGAGCCTGCACTGGAAGCAACCTCACAGTGGAGGCCTGCAGCCAGGTGCCTCTCGCCAGGTTGCTACCATTTGTAACCACGTGTGTCCGCCACTGCAGCGGAAAAGACTGCATGACAGGAACAAGTGCGAAAGAGATTTCCTCTAGGATAAACATCAGCTACTACCAACACGAGACACGGGCCGTGAAAAGGTGAAGTGAACTTGTGCTCTTTGCCTGCAATGACAACCGAGCAGCAGAGAGAAGACAGGTTTAAAACAGGGATGTCATGCTGTGATTGGCTCGTGAAATTCATGGCCGCTTCTGATTGGTTAAAAGAAAAGTGAACACCTCTAACAGCTGTTCAGTTTAGAAGAGAGAGTGAAGTGATTAAGCTGTGCTCCATTTGTGTGTTTGCTGCTTATGCTGTGCCCTTAATCTGAGCAAACTTTGCTCCTGCACTCTGATACTCTGGAAGCCCCCGATATTTATTTTTATTTTGTTTGTTCTTTTTTTTGTATTGCTGTTTGTTTATTGTGTGTCTGTTACAAGACATCTTGAAAATAACGTATCTAAAAATAATAATAAATGTAGATGATCTATGCTGTAAATAGGGATACATTTCATTCACAGCCTGAAAGCGCTGCTCCCTGTCTTCCACACCCAGTGTATGCTGGGAACTAGCCCTGGGAAAAACATTATGAGATGTGGTTCAGGATGTAGCTTTGAACATGTCACAATTTATTAGAAAAAGAAAACACAAGAGAAAGGTTTGTTATGATTTTTATTTGTTTCTATCTTTGATTAATATGACAAAGCTGGGTGAACTGATGGAAAGTTGACTGATGTTAAAGTTTGAGTGTTACACATCAACATGAGATCCTATGGAATATTAAAGCCAACATCCTTAATCATCTTAAGCCACAGAGCTCTGTTAGATCTTTTTTTTTTTTTTTTTTTTAAATGCATGACATCAGGTCATTGTGGAATTAAACTGCCTGTTACCTGTTCATTCTACACCCAACTACATTCATGACCAAAACACAAATTAAAGAGTTAACCATTGAGGTTGCAAGGCAAGACTTCAGCACTTAACATGAGATCCTAATAACGAGTACTGCATTGTTCCTGATAAAGACTTTTCATCTCGTCACTTTGGTATTGCATTTATACATTACAATATTCTGCAAAGAAACAAAATGTACAACTGCATAAATATAAAATTCTTCCACCATGTTCGATGGCTAAAACATTCAGAGAGTTACACCACAACGCTGTGATGAATCCAGCAGAAAAAACATCAATCTCAAAAACTTGAGTTAGCACCATCGCCCATACAGCAGGCCAAAGTGTCTAACAGGCTGGACACAAAACTCTACATCCAAGGCAAAATCAAAAGTAAAAGGCATGAAACCAAGTAATAAAACCCCTTCACACATTTAAGTGATTTAAAAAAAGCAAAAAAGAAAAATGGCAAAGTAAAATAAGTCTCCCATAATCAGGTGTAAAAGACGAATAAAAAGAGGAAAGAAGTTCCCTGGAGTGCAGCCTTTTCCTTACACAGATCAGAAGAGTGTACCAAAACTATTTCAATCGTTAAGTAAGTAGGAGTGTGTGTTCACGTCTGACACACACATGCCCAGAACTGCTAATGCTTGCTCACAGAAGAAAATGAGGAACAGCGTGATTTGGAAGGACCAGATTTTGCATCTAATCTTGCACACTCCAAAAATATCTACTGAAACCACACAAGGCAGCGATATGCAGAGGGGACAGCTTGCTACATGTCAGAGATGGAATTAAACTTTACAGTCATCAATGAACAATGTCCCATGGCTTGTGGAAAAGTCTCATTTACTGCTGAATAAATATTTTTATTAGGCCTATTGCTACTTTTCCTCTAAATTACATTCTAACGCTAGGCAGAAGTGTAGAAGCTAGTGATGAAAGCAGACAAGATCGGTCCCCTATCATGTATTTTCTTTCATTTATTCATTCAAGACTATTTGTGATTGACTTAACCGCTAGAGCCTACCCCTCTCACTTACAATCTCCTACATAAGATTTGTATCTAGTTAAGGACAAAGGGGGGAGAGGGGGCTGAGGGGTGGCCAGGAAAAGTGCTATGGTCCTGATGTCGGTCATAAACTGTTAATTGTTATCTTGATGTCAAAGCGTCCCTGGTAGCGGTCCTTGTCGCTGTAGCCAATGTTGTCTCCGAACACTTTGCACTCGATACGCAGTTCAGTGTTCAGGGTCAGGTTGGTGAACTGCAGAGCCACCAGCGGCTGCAAGTACTGAGGGTGCAGCAGTTTGCCGTAGTAGGGGTAATACTGCAGGGGGAAGCCGCCGCCGATACCGTAGTACTTAACCTCCCCAATTTTACCAGCATCCTCCTCTTTCTGGAAGGAAGAAGAGGCAAATGTATGGAATGACAAAACCACAGAGCAAGCACAAATATTTCAAAGAACACGCAAAAGAAAAATCACACATACATTTGTACTGAGGTCTAATCTGAAGAAGAAAAAAAAGAACTCAAAAATATGTGTACCTTGTTGGTGCAGTAGAGAGGAACGACATTGGGCTGCACCTTGTGTTGAGCATCATCAGGGATACTTTCATTTGAGGTAGGAGTCTTAACAAAAAATACAAGTTACCAGGTAGACTGGACCCAAATGCTTCAGTAGAAATCCATAGACACTACTGTCTTTCCTACAGAGAGCCAACTTCTACCTGGAACTAACATTTGATCTGTATCTGGCTGAGTAAAACATACCTGCTAATACAATTAAGTAAAAAACCCACGTTAGTACAAGTGTAGATACACGCAGAATGTATTGTGATCGGATTGACCAGACCACAGCTAAACATCTGGCTCTCATTGTGATCACATCTCAGCAGGTGTAATTTATAGCTGTACAACTTGGACACATTCTGAACCAACAAGTTCAAAAGGTCACCTGATTCCATCTTTTCCTGCCATTTCAAGCTGCCCATCAAAAAGCTACAGATGAGCTCTTCCTCTGCAGAGAAAAAAAATAAGTTGAGCCTGTACAGTAGTCTTTTAGGAAGTTTCTCAAGGGACCACTACGATGTACAAGACAGGGGTCTCTTGAATGATGGGGTAGCTGAGCTAGCAAGCTTCTCCACCAGCTCTGATGACCTTCTTACAGTATAAGTAATATATAAGGTAGCCTATGGCTGTGTTCAGCCGTCTGTCACGTGACCTTCGCCTTGAGTGAATCCTGCATCACTTCCACTGATCTGAGATCACAATGCAGGCAGAGGTCTGTGATTAGATGCCATGATTCAGATAAATACCAGGTGGAAATGGAACAGGGCTTGGGCATCAGATTACATTGTAAGAGTTAGTGAGCAACTCTCCTTGGGTGAGCTAGACTCTTCTTTAACACTGGATCAGTCGCTGGCAAAATCAATAACTTACAGTCACAACCTAATGTGCTAATGCTCTTAACAACTGGTAACCTTATAATATTCAAATGACATTTTCAGTCTGGTGCTCACCTTCTTGCAACAACAATTTTGACTTTTTGTCCCCAACAAAACATGACTCCATTTGCAAACAGGCTTATTCATTTAAAATTACCTTTGGACGAAAGTTGACAACCCTGTTGAGCTTTACAATCAGGCAGGGCTTGCCCTCCTTGAAACCAAACTCGCGGTCCTCGATGCCAGAGCAGGGTCCCAGCAGGGTCCTGGAAAAACGACAGGCCTTCCTGATGCCTATATCGCTTTCAAAGTCGCCCCTGTTCTTGTACGATGCAGGCTCATCTAGAGGGGGGAGTGAAGGGTTGACTTGGGTAAGGAATCTTTAACAATGTCTGAAAGCCCAGCCTGTCAAATATGGAAGCTTCTCTTAACAGTTATGTTAAGAGAAGCTTCCATATTTGTGGATGGGCCGGTAAGCAGGCCAGTATTCCTGTGTCCACTGACTTCCTGTACTTGATAATGCAACAATGTTATATTCTGTCTACTATCAAGTCTAAATTAGAGCTCAACCAAGATGTGTTTGTTGTTGCAATGATGCAAACGTTTGCCTGAAGCAGAGAATAGAAATATTTAACCTCTTGGAAGTCCCACATTTGCCAAGGATACCAAATTGTAAGGCTGAATTTGGGGAAGGGGGTACAAAATGACATCTGAAATATCTGCTTTTGATGTTTATGATGATGTATTATATAATGCAGCCATAAAAACACGGCCTCATAAATTTTATGTTTCACTCCATGAATTATGATGATAAAGCTTCAGTGAAGAGTTGAAGCTGTGTCGTGGTTAGTGCTCTATTCTCTTGTCACATTTCTGAAAATCACCTGTCCAGCTTTGGAACTGTCCAAAAGGGATATAAGAAGAACCAATGGGATTTAAGAATAACACCTACTTCCACAGTCCTCATACTTCATCTGGTCCCTCTGGAGTTCATCGTCATACTTTGCCAGAAATTCCCTCAAGGCCTTGGTGTAAGGCAGGTAGGTCTCCATGTCATTGAGGTTGAAGGACACTTCAGCTTTGTCTGATCGTGGAGTGTGTGTAAGGCCTGCAGAGACAACGGACCAGCAGCTTGTTAGCAATAGTAACACTACATTATTCACGGTGCCTGTCCACTACAGTCCAGCACACACACCAAACTTACTTACTTGTGCCTTTGATTATCATCCGTAATATTTAACGTTAAGATTTACACACACTCAAAGAAATCATCGTGTGTGTCCTGATCCCAGAGAGAAAGTCAATAAAGTCATAGATCGAACATTCATATCTTGAATAGGAGATGAAATTACACAAGCTTTGAAAGTCTAAAAATTAGACAGAGTATCAGATTTACTGTGACTTATTTAGGAACACTGACTGTGTGGGAAACACACATTTTGCCAACTTCTGCAGATTTAGATGATATAATCAATATTAATGCCATGCCTGTGCATTCAGGATACAGATACTGTTTCATCCAGTCCTTGTGCTGAGATAGGCTGAACAAAGTCTGGACCTGCAGTGTCTCTGTACTGGACTCAGAATGCACCGATAGATCTCATGTTACTTTGGGTAAGAACGCAAATCTGCGTTGATTTAACTAAATCTATCAGTTGCATGTGTAGAATACCGTCAACTTTAATCAGCTGACCAGAGATTAGGTTATTGACAGTAACATTCCTTGAATTCCATGTATTTGGATGACCACAAATCAGGGGTCGGGAACCTTTACTATCAAAAAAAGCCATTTTTGGTCCAAAAGAATAAAATATATTTGGCTGGAGCCGCAAAAAATATTTACGTCTTAAAATGAAGGTAGCACTTTATTTCTATTTAAGTCTAAATTATCCTATAAACATTATTAATAGGTCTAAATGAGCATTTATCAATATGGTGAAGTTTGTTGCCCTTTTTATGGCCCTGACCCGGTCTTTGCGGAGAGAGGCATTTCTTTAATTTTCAAGACTTTTTTTGGGGGGGGGGGGATTTGTAATCCATAACTTAGCTGTAGACATACGTAGGCTGTGACGCACATTTTAGTTGACTGAAATGTTATGTAGCCTAAATGGAGAATGTAAGAATCACTTTAGGCCTACAACAATTACAAACAAATGTAGCCTAATTTAAAAATAATTAATTTCTATACAACTTTTTGTCAAAGCCACAGGGAGCCACTGGGGAGGGGCTAAAGAGCTGCATGTGGCTCCGGAGCCGCAGGTTGCAGACCCCTGCCTCAAATTAACACAATACTCGGATACACCTCCTGTTTACTGTGGAACTCTGAAAAAAACTCAAACAGCAGTCAGACAGTAGATGACTGCCATTAGCCTTCCTCCTGTCCAAGTTGTCCAGTTGACTGTATTCCGCACATGCTTAGTTTGGCCTGGTAAATCCCAGCTGGCCTTCTCTGCCATGGAAACCAGGCTGTGGTGTGTACACAGTAGAAGATGCTGTCAGTACAGGCACTGGTACCATTATGTGAAGATATATGGAGAGTTAATTTCCAAAACAATATGCAACCATGTTACCTGAGGCAAGGGAGAGCACATGTACCAAGACTGAACATATGTATTGACTTTTATTAGGAAATCCGTCACCAAGGCAGAACACAAACTGCAGTTATTAAATTAATTTGGAGAACTCCACCTATGTGAAATGTAAGCACCATATCTAGGTTTCTGTTTACTGTCTGGACAGGTGCCTCTTTGAACAAGTAAACTTGTAGTTTTTCAGTAAAGAAACAATGTGATCATGAATTTTTATCATTTCAAATGTTCAATCTTTAGATATTACATTTGAATTATACTTAAATAAGATAACTTCATTGTGCATCATTTCTGAGGTTCATTATATGACCCCATTTGCTACTTTATTTATTTGACTGTTAATAAGCACTGTGTTTATTCAGTTTTTAACTCCAAGTGTCTACAGATATCTTACACTCAAGGACAGATCTGCGAGATAACATCCTGACAGACAGGGAGTGTGAGCCACTACTTACCAGGGGGTGCGACTCTGTCCTGCCAGGTGGGCTTGTAGTCGCTCAGTGTGAGTAGCATAGCTTGGATGGTTCCGATGAAGATTCCAGCCAGGAAGCCATAGAAAATGGTATAGAATGCAAAAATTTTGACTGTGGAGGAGAAAAAAGAAATAATGTGTTAATACAACAGTACAGGGCGAGACAGAAGGTAAAACAGCAAGGTTTTCTACTGCCATGAGTGTCTTAGAAAATCAAGGAAATTACTAAGAGACGGCTGGGCCATAAGGCTGAAATAGGCATCCAGTAGTATGCAGAAATGCAATAGTTTTATATGCTACAATTCATAATACTGGGGTGAGTTAATTGCATGATTGTTTCAATTTCAGTTTGCTTGGAAGCTTTAACCTATATGACTAATTTTGTCAAACAATATAGTACAGTATAATTATACCTTTACACATAAAATACAATAAGTAGGGATGCATGATATATCGGCAATCATATCATTATCGGCTGATGTAAGTCGTTTTTCATACATAGGCCCGATGAGCAAAACTGGTCCGGTATGAACAACAGATTACTTCTGTCTAGCTGTCGTGTGCGTCAGTGCGGTGCTGGTGTGTGGGTTTTTTTCCCCCCCTTTTTTTTTGCCTACACTGAGTTTGCAACGCAGTGATGCAGCACAGGATTTGCATGCTGAAGACGAAGCAATGTCCTGGATGTTTTTCAGGGTGAAAAAAAGAAGATACGCAAAACGCAAAATGTAGTGTATGCTTTACTTTGAAGGTCGAAATTATGCAAGGAGAATGCCGTGTCAAATCCTTCAACACCACCACCAATTTGATTACTCAAACACTTTTCACAGATGTAAGTTAAACTGGGCATTAAGTTATACACTTGCTACAAGTTATAAAAGTAGGCTAAAACTAACTCTGTTAGTTACTATTAGAAACTTGTTTTATACAGATCATAATGCCATCGGTAATATCGGTTATCGGCCATAAGAGCTATGTTAATATCGGTCATCACGGAAAAATTTCAGTATATGTATAATCAGTGCATCCTTAGTTTTATGCTAAATGCCACACATCAGGGAAAACACACTATGCCCAGCATAAAACCTGCTGGTGGCAGCAACAACATGCTATGGAGATGCTGCACCTACATAGGGAAGGGAGAAGGTCAAATAACGCAGCAACATACAGAGGAGAACCTCAAAGTCAAAGCTAAACAGGAACAGCTTCAACCAAAAAAACACCAGGAGTGACCAAGTCTAAGTCCAGACTTAAATCCAATCCAGTATTTGTACAGGACTTGGAAACCCCATTGTTCACTTACAGTCCTCATGTAACTTGACAGAGCTTACATAGTTAAGCAGAGACAAATTGAGGAAATCTGCAGTGTGCAGATGAGCAAAGCTGATATAGACTCAAGGTTATAACTTTTGGCAATGGGGCCTCTGCTGTAAACTAACTTTTTGGGGGGTAAATAATTTAGTATTCAATTATTCGGTGCTCAAATTTGTTGTGATTTGTTACTTCATCAAATTTGAATGGGATGTTACATAGAAGACTACAAATTTAATTTAACGAATCAGCATTTTAATGGATAAAAGGCTTTACAATATTTAAACGATACCCAAAAGACACTTTTGTTAACCTCATATATTTGAGTATAAAACACATTGTCCACAAAGTCATTCACATTTGCATTAATCTCTTCACAATTAAGTAGTCTTATATCAAGCTGCTCAAGCTCCAAGGATGTCCGTCAGACACCAACATGTTAAAAGAGCTTGTGTCTCCACCATAGATGTAAGGAACTACAAAGCCAGCATTCATAATAAAACAATCCAACAGTGGCAGCAATTGTCTTTAAAGATTTACAGGAATTCAACCGTGAGACCTGTTCTTACAGTACAATTTAGTCATTACCCACGGCACTGTTGGCTCCTCATTGTAATCAATTTTTAGCATGAAGATGCTGTAGAATTACAGGCAACCGAGCACTACAATTCTATTGTCTGTACTGCAGAGCAGTAGGCCTAAATAAAGCACAGCTGAAGTTAACCTTCCAGGTAGCCAGCTATACATTCATCCAGTCAGTCAGTCCTTCTGCTGCATGAGGCAATGTCAAAAAGGTCACAACAGCCTGAACGAAGTAATACATCACACATCACTTGAGGTTTTTCTGATGCAAGGACATATGATCAAAGCTTGTGTCCTCTGGGCATAGTAAACCTGTCATTCCTAGATATCTATAGCACCACATCTCAGCTAGATGAGCACCAGAATAAGGACAATTTACGTTCAACCCATGGCATTCTGCCAATTAAAACTGTAGACATGAGTAAAAACATCTGATAAATCATGATTCAAACCCATGTGTTAATGTAGTCCCATAGCAGCCTGGATGCACTTTCACAGCCTTCAACACAGCACTGCGCATGGCACACTTCCAAATGCATCAGCATTTTCAGATGACCTCAGAAGGACAAATATGAGCCACCACACATCAGCCTCCCTCAGCTGGAGCTCCTGCAGCAGCAGGGCTGCCTTACTGTTCCTGAGCTTTGGTCTAAGATGAGAAGACATCATGTCACTGAAACATTATTTTTACCCAGGTGTTAGTTTCTAGACAGGACTAAAGAGCTGTGTGACATTGAGAAGAGGAACAAGGACATGCGCAGTGCAACTGCAAGAGAAACAAGAGAAGAAAGGTCGAACACGTTAATCAGTTGTATGGTTTGTTAGATTACAGTGACATCTGATCAGAGGAACCCGATACGGATCGATGGTCTTCTGTCCATTTCCGAACAGGCCCTATCACCTTGGCTCACCTTGGACCGTGATGCATTTTTAACCCTTTGACTGCCCATAGCAAACCTGCTAAAAAAAAGACAACTTGACGTTTTCCCAACAACAAAAAGCCAATGTGGACAAACTGAGGTCCCATCGTCAGCTTTCCACCTCCGCACCGAAGACGGCACCGCAGCGTTCACGCTCTCGAAATGTAACTTACAGTAAGAACTAGCAAAACCACACATATTACATTGTTTTAACGGTCAAAATGCTATTTAATAAAACTAAAACCAACTCATTTGGGGGGCTGTGCGTTTCCGAGGTCAGATAAAAAGTGGGGACATGGAAATCAACGTAGAAGATATTAGTTACAGGTGCCCAGTAGCGTATCGTGATGCCGTTTTGTTCCAGAATGCAGCAAAGTCAAATCACACAGGTGGTACGAAACACGAGGCTACCGGTGAGCTCGCATTTACCATTTTACCACGAACACCCGGGCAACCATACTTACACCAACTCCCTCCGGTACGACCGAGCAGCTCTCCTTTCTCCGAATTCCACAGAAACTTCTTCCATCCTCCATCGTCTTTGTTTGAAGGCATTCTGATTTACTTCCCTTTAAAATGTTCCCTTAATCTTTCTATGCCAGACTCACTCAGCGTGGTAACCAAGTCCTGAACCGAGGCAGACAAGGAACCCAGCTTGGTCCGCTTAAAGGCACCCTGATATAAACCGTTTCTCCTCGACTCCGCCCGAAACTCCCAACAAGTTACCTACTAAGAGGCGGAGCAGAGCCGGCCAATTCAGCAGCGGAGAAGCCGTGCGTAACTCTGACGTAAGCAAGACAGAAAGCCTATACATTTAGCCTATGCATTTAGCACTACACGGCTGAGCTTTGCAGACATGTCGTGAAGGTAGAAAGTTATTAACCATCTTCAGGTATTATGCTTTAGCCCAAACCTCTGTCAGCCCCGAATTCCAGATTTACATACATACATACACATACATACATACATACACATACATACATACATACATACATACATACATACAGGGTGCGATTTGTGAAAACAGCAGAGGGGGCGGGAGGGTTGATCATGCACAACAAAACAAAACATGCAAGAATTAAATCCCACTTTCAATACCATGAAGTATATATATATAAGAAAACACTTATTTATGAACTTCAAGAATATCAAATGGAAAATAATCTGAAAATGAAATAGCACAACGCACCATCAACATTAAACAGCGTTTTCAAGCCGGAGAGCGGAGTTCACTTTGCAGCAAAAACAAAAATACTTTTTTAACCACAATCTTTTTCCTAAACTTAACTAGTGATTTTGGTGCCTAAACCTCACTGTCATTGCAGCATGACGTTCACTTTTTCTGGCTAAACTCCACTACATGGCCCCTGAAAGGACCATCATCTGGCGGTGCCTGTAGCCGGCTCACAGTCACCTATTGGCGGCTAAACAACTGCCGCTGGTAGCCGGCTTCCCGGAGCTCTGTAGCGGCTAAATACAACCAGCAATGGCTGCTCGGATTTTATCGTTCTATGGCACTATGTGTTCATGTTACAGCGCTTTACTTTTACTTAGTTTAAAATTTAAACTTCTAATTTAATAACAAATTTAAGTTATACTTTTTTTCATACCTTTTTCTATTTTAGGTATATAATATACTGTATGGTCTATTGGTGAGGTAGCATTGATCACTTTGAGGGGGGGATACATTTTGTCCCCACCGGGGATAAAAATAATTCAGCGGAGGCAGGGATATGTAGACCAGAAAAGGGGGAAATCCCACGCATCCCCCTCTGAAAATCGCACCCTGCATACATGCATACATATGCCTAACCTGATGACACATGACCATGACCATTTTTCTATCTACCAAAACCAGATTAACACATGATGGCACCTCGTGGAAAATAAGCTGTTTTTAAGCTTTTTTCCCTGGTTCTTTGTGCATTGTGTACGTACACACTCAACTTAAAATACCCCCAATATGTGCATACACACTATATGTATACTATATGGTATTGTTGTTTAGTGGTGCATGGAGCAAAGTTTGGAGAACAAAATTCCAATTAATTAAATTACTAAATTATAGTCTCGGGCCAGGGCCCCTTGGCATCATACAGATCCATTTCATAGAAGTTTAAAGGATCTGTTGTGTCAGTCAGGAGTTTCTCCAAGAAATGTTGGGCCCTGAATGCTCAACGGCATTCACACAGTAAATATTTATTCAGCTCTGGGGCCCCAGAATCATTCGCTCCCCCACCCCTCATTGAGCCACCAAACTCCCACTCCTCATCCCCTCTCCGGCAACAGCACCCGGAATAGGGTGATCCTTAGGCCACTTGTCATGAATGGTGAGTGCAGATAATTACTGTGACACCAGCCTGAGATACTCCAGAACAGACTACCATTACATGTGTTTGTAAAGTGTCACAGACCACAGAGGGACAATAAGCCAGTCAGACTATTCCTGTGAAGCTGGTGTCTGTCAGAAAAATGCATTTCAAGGAGAGTCCCATGAGAAGTGAAACAGGGAGGATTCAACTTTATAACAACAGTGCTATCACAGATTAAACCTAATTTAGTGCCATACTAGAAGAAATTGGATGGTGGGTTTTAGATGTCAATCCATATTTGTCCTTATTTTACAAACGTTATCTTAAAGTAGGATGTGGGTGAGATTACATGTCCACTTTCCTCAACGCCACCGTTGATGAATTGAGAAAAACAACAACATACGTCCTACTGGTTAAGCCTTTTTAGGTAATGGGTTATATCTTTTTTTGGTTTGACAGAGCAGAAGAGAGCAACTGTATATCAAAGTTTTTTGAAAATATGAGCAGGTCTATTGGATGTCCATTTGTGGCCAAATAATTGATATTCAGCATGACTGTTGGAGTTAAATCACTGCATGCCAACAATTACAACAAGGATCACGCAGAATTCCAGATTACAGTACACCAACCTACAATTCTGAATGAAGTTGGTTGCTCTAAAACACTCATTATGGCACAAACAATATAATCATTTCATCCCTTTCACTAGCAGGATGGAGTTCATTTAGCTGAAGCCTGTGTGGCTCACACTGGTATCTGTTCCCAGTTTAACTTGGTGGGTGTCCTGTGTTGTGTGCAGTGGACTCCTAAGAGCAACCCCCCCTCACACCACAGGGTTAATAAGCTCTAGTTACACAGCATTGCCAAGTATACACATAGTTGAAACCTGTATATATCCTGCGTTCTACAGCCTATAACTCCTCTCTAAAGCTGGCTCCAAGGGCATTTCTGCTGCTGGTGCCAGGGGCCTCATGATGACCCAATTTTCAATAAGCTTGAAATAAGAGGCTTTTAATTTACATGGTGTTACCTACTACTAAATAGATGTACGTTTAAATGTGGCAAATGCCTTGTCTCAATTGATTCTGAAAACAATCAAATTTGATTAGCAAGAAAAGACTAGATCCACCCGCATGCTGACAATACAGATGTGTGTACATCCTTCACATTCTTGTCTGGCTATGTGAGCTGTGTGTAATGTGTGTGTTCATGCATGCATGTGTGAAATCGCTCTGCAATGTGCTGCCATCTGAGTTTCTTGAGCTGTGTACATTTGTTTGAATGTAAATATGTGTATGATGGGTCAGGATTATGCACATGGGGGTTTTCACCTTTAAATACCAAGGACAAGAGGAGTAAAATCATTGATGTTGTCCAGCTCTATTTAAAGCCATCATGAACTGAAGACTCACTTGACCTCCTGCTCACAATCAAGTCCCATTTTTCCACATCTTGACACCCTAAACCCCCAACCCTGACCAAACATAAATCCTTTTAAAGTAACTCTTACATAAAGAAGCTGAAGCAAAACCATCCTTTAACTCAAAAGACAGCACTCCAGTAACACGCAAATTGATCTTCAAAAACCCAAACCTTCTCTTTCTAAATGGTTAGAGTATTAGATATTACAGTACGGTTACTTAAATTATAAAATATCAAGTCAAGTCTCAAGTCATTAACTTACAAGTCTCAAGTAATTTAGTTTTGTCAAGTCAACTCGCGAGTCATCAAAACGGTGATGATCGTCTCGAGTCCACATCTCTGATATATAGTAATTTGTCTCTATATATATTATTAGAAAATAATTTATATATTTATTTATATTTTAAGTTATTTCATGTAACATTCTAACATAGTCATAGTCATATCATAGTCATAGTGGTGAATCCCACCTATCTCCTGCTCCAAACATGACAAGACAAGCTCTAATAATTACTGAAAATCATGCTGCTACTGTATACTTGTCCTAATGCAAAATTATATAATTAGCCTGACTACAATGCTCATTTCCTTTGTTTATATGATGGAGCTTATGTGAAGCACAGAAGCATGATTTTTGTAGCAGCCAGTGAGATACTTTAAAGCCTGTCATTTTTCTAATGATACAGCTTGGTGTCTTACAGCAACCACGCCTAACTGCTGCCTTTTGTCAGATTGTGTACATAATAAACATGTGTACTGTGTAAGGGTGTGTGGGGGAGGCTGGACTCAAGGTGAAAGTGAGTCTTCCTGTTTAAAGCCTGCACAGGTCGCAAGCTACTCTTTACACAAATGCAAGTTTCTATATCTGATCAACTCTCGCCAAAATTTCCATCCACTTTGGCCTTTATTGGTATTTGGGATTGATGTGGTCAGTGTAGGAAATTTAAAAGATTAGGGGGGAAACTTTGCCTCCACTGTCTAAAAAGCAGGACATTTACAACATTTGGGGGCACTTTAAAAAGAAATTAGTGCATATAGTTGCTGTTTTTTCATGTGAAAGAGCCCAGATTAAAATGCATACAGTAATTACCAAGCATACTATTATTCTTATTATTATTACCGCACACTAGAATACTATGGATCAATCTGCCGCTGAAAAAAGACCCCAACAAACTATCAAAATAGCCCTATTTCTTCCTGTTTGAGTAATGTTTGTTAAAAACTATAGTGACCAGCTGTTTTAAACCTGTTAAAAAAGATTTATGTCTTCAGTATGACCCAATGGGCTTGGGGCAAAGAGCCAAAGACAGGGTTGAGGAAGTCTAGAGAGATGGACTAACACGTAGTTGGTTGTGGTCTTTTCATGAGATTTGTTGATAATAAGAACATTTTGAATAACACCAGGCTATATATTTAACCATAGTGCAGTTTCTGTGAGTGGATACTAAAGAAAAGAATATCCAAATGCAAAACAATGGCAGTGAACATTTTAACATAAATGTTGTGTACGATACACTGAAGACAAAAGCAATCAATGTGGCATTGTATGTCCTTTAAAATACATTATATTATAAAAAATACAAGTGCAAATGTTTTTTTCTTATAACTGCAAAAAATTCTCAGGTGCAGTTAATAGGAAATACTGTTGCATTGCCTTTACTTGTTGGTTAAAATCTTGGAACAGAGTAGCAGGTTGGTGGTGTTTGCTATAACACCTACAATAAAGACAATATCTATATTATTTATTTTAAGTTATTTTATGTAACTGTTAACTTTCTAACAGTCATAGTGGTGAATCCCACCTATCTCCTGCTCCAAACATAACAAGACAAGCTCTAATAATTGTTGAAAATCATGCTGCTACTGTATACTTGTCCTGGTGCAAAATTGGTCATAATTTGCCTGACTACAATGTTCATTTATGTTGTTTATATGATGGAGCTTATGTGAAGGTAACCATCAGGCTGAAATCACAGAAGCACGGTTTCTGTAGCAGCCAGTGAGATACTGTAAAGCCTGTCATTTTTCTAATGATACAGCTTGGTGTCTTACAGCAACCACGCCTGCTGCTTTTTGTCAGATTGTGTACACAATAAACATGTGTACTTTGTAAGGGTGTGTGGGGGAGGCTGGACTCAAGGTGAAAGTGAGTCTTCCTGTTTGAGCCCTGCACAGGTCGCAAGCTACTCTTTACACAAATGCAAGTTTCTATATCAACTCTTTCCAAAATTTCCATCCACTTTGGCCTTTTTTTGGTTTTGGGGGGCAAAAATTGTAATTATTAAAAATATAAAGTTGCTGTTTTCTTAATGTAAAATGAGCCCATATTAAAATGCATACATTAGTGTTCGGAAACTAGGAAAACACATTTAGGGACCGTTCGGTATTTATGGAATGGACCACCAGAGGAAAATAGGGGAGGGTCATATCTTTTTATTTTTTGTTGAGGGGAGGGTCATCCAACATTTTTTAGTCTGGGCGGGGAGGTCACCCAACTTTTTTATTCATGAAAAGAGCAACATTTCAAAGTGGCTTGTTTGGTGCATATTCATCCATGTAGCTCTCAGTCTCGGCCCCCTAGCAGATGGGTCTGACCGCATACTCGGAGTTTGCTTGGGGGGCAGGAGGAGCACTGCTCCCCTGGTGGCTCAAACGGGTTTAGTTTAGTTTAGTTTATTAAGGATCCCCATTAGCTGATCCCTTGACGACCAGCTAGTCTTCCTGGGGTCCAGTAAGGGTAATTGCATTGTTTAAAAAATGAGTGGAATAATTACGACCAGATATTTTATAAATATCTTAAATAACACAAAACAACTAAATGGTGGTAGGTAATACATCTGATTTCATATACTGCTTTAGTAAAAATATTACCTGGGTGACGATGGGAGCAGCAGGATGCAAAAAAGTTGAAAGTTACTGTTGCACTGGTCTGGACATCTTGCCTTGCCAACCTTGCAATAAAGGTTTCCTAAATGCCATGTATATAAATGTGATGTCAGCTTACTAATTGATTGCAGGTTTTGTATAGATTTGGACTTGTATACGTTTATTCCACTTTGTTTAAACAGCAAAGTGGAGAGGCCTCGTTCACCTGTCTGGAGCTGGCTGGTTAATGTGACGCTCGTATAGGCCTTGCTGGATACACCGTGACTCTGTTTGTGGATCTACTCATCGCTGTGGATTACTTTTTTTCCGTGTCATTGGATTACAGCAAAATACGGATCTTTTTTCTTAACGTGTCTTAACATTTTATGGTGAGTTTGGAGAGGCATCTCAACAGACTGTAGGTCGAACACTGATTGTTCACCGTTACATTTTAGTTGAATTTAAGCGTCTGTCTATTGCGTTCCAAGACAGCCGTGCTGCGATTGGATTTCATAAGGGCGAATTGTTAAATTGTTACAATGTAACTTAAAATCTGCTTTAAAAATAAACATATGTGTTTTGGAATATAATGTTCAGCTTTGGCACCTTTACCTATGTGCTAAAATATACAATGACGAAGCCTAGTGACGAGTTTTGTTATTTCCCATTTTCCTTTGCTGAATGGTCTCAATGTTTTATTGTTTTATTTCATGTGAATACTAGTTTACTAGAGGAGTAACTTAGTATTTGAAGTAATGCAGTAATGCATGAAGTGTGCATTTAGTTTCCATGCTTATTGTGTTTCCACAACAATGTTAGTGAGTAAATCTACTGAAATGGCCACCACACCATAACAGAGGAGTGTGATGTGTAAGATGAGAAAGCAGAGGTTAACTCCTGTATGTCATGGCTGTAAAAATCAAATGGCATCTGTACTTCTTTGCTAAGTGCAAACTTGCACGCAAGGGGAGCTTCATACCTCTTTTTCAAATCATTTTGGAGAGTCATAGGAAAATTATTACTTGCGAGGTGAGGGTCAAGTCTTTTTAGGTTAGAGGCCACAAAACTCATCCGGTGGCCCCTTAATTAAATAACGAACAGTCCCTTAAAAATCAAAAATATATATAAAAACAGTATGATGGGTGTGAATCTGTTACATTTCATTCTCTAAAATCTGAACAAAGCCTGTCTCATCTGTTTACATTGGTATCATACATTTGTATCATAAATTGTTTGTTTTTCTTTCTGAAGATTTATCTGCGTGGACCTACCTTGAACCAATCCTTTTCTACGGAGCATCTTTCTTAGCTATTTACTCTCACGTCAAGTGAATGGAACAATTGTTAAAAATGTAAATATTCTTGTGTGTCTCATTAAACCTTTAGAACATTTCAAACTAAAACCTGCTTTGTGTCGCTTTGTTCTCCGAGATCTGCTTTCAGAATCAACTCACAGTGGTCCAGCCAATAGATGGCCAGTGGAATACGAACCACAAAACAATTGTGATCGGATAGAAAATAGCTAGCAATGATGTATTGCTTACATTATCTATAGAAATTAACTAAACAAGCAAAGTCATTGGCATGGTTCAATTTCCACATTCACATTTAGGGACAATACAGTCCACAGAACATATAAAGTGTAAGCTTGTAGCTTGTTGACTTGAAAGTTTAAGCAGATCTAACCCATAATGCTTTATGATGGCTTATGGCACATGCATGAAATTAATGAGATAATTCCTAATAATTTAAATGCTGTGGATTAATATTACATTCTGTTGCCTGCTGGTTTCCAACACTGGGACTAAGTAACCTTTTTTGCACAAATCATTTTTCCACATTGTATGATAATATATATTATGTTTTTGCTTGTTCCACTAAAAGTTCCACAAGTTATTTGGCTTCACAGTTATATCCAGTAGAAATATTCTACGTAGCTTGTACATCATTTTGTGCCTGTATTACCTACATTTTAAGCCAGACATGTTGGAAACTTTGCCAGTGCACCTACACTAGAATGTTAAATAGGTAGGTTTAAACGCAACTTATCTACTTTACACGAGTTTCTAAAAACTGACCCACTGCTGTGTCTGGCAGGGTCAAATATGTTAATTACTAATTAATCCAAGAGCTGTGGATGATAACATTTAATTTCCTGTTGGCTTCCTCTTAGTTTCACAGACGAATGAAAGAGCTGACCCTGATTACTGTCGCTTCCAACAACACTGTACAATACTGAGTTCACTATATGAGCTATGTAAGTATGACAGGATGTCTCTACATTCCTTTATATTTGAAACTGCTTGTTTGTCTCATATTATAATTTATTTCACTATTAAAGGAATAGTTAAACATTTTGGAAATAAACATTCTCTTCCTTAGAGTGAGATAAGAATATCATGTCTATGTGTTAATGTTGTGCTTATGTCATATTGGTGTTACCATAATTACCAGTTTCCCACACATTGATATAATCATTACATTTGAGAAGCTCCAACTTGGCGCATATTGGTACAGAAGTGCTAGTCTCGCATTGCCAGAGCACTGTTGAGTGAGGTCTGGCTACACCACAGATACATTCTAGGATAGGAGAAAACAAAAAATTTGCAACCCGCACAGGAAAACGCTACATAAATGATTAAATGACATTAACTGTTCAAACAATACAGTAATGAGCTATTTAAATAAGCTGGATACATGGTTAAATGTAATTTGCTCTTACCAGTGTATTACTGTGTGTACTTTGTTCACAGCAATCCCCGCCAATTGGTCCCAAAGCTTCCCAGTTAGATAGTAAATTCCGTTAACATATTCTTTGTAAATCTGGAACAATTATTCCATGTGAGCCGCGTGTCGGATGTCAGGCTTTATCCTGGAAATGTACTTCCACTGATGCAGACTATGGAAGTGCCTGAAAACCAAAGAAACAAAGCAATGATTACCTCATGTCAGTGGAAGTCCATTGTTTACTTAAAACCAAAATGAATGCCTGTTGTGCCATAATGACAGTATTTTAAGCCCTGACGTGACTATCACAACTTTCAAGGTCTTGGTAGATCCTAAGTTGTCTTCCCCACTTCTACTATTACTATGACATGAATGCATCATAAGTACAGAGCTGGACTCAGAACATGGTTTTTGTTTAATTTTTACTTTTCTGTTTGAATACGGATTTACCAACCAAGAAACAAAATGCTAATCAGTGAGGTGTTGGTCACATTTTTGAATATTGAACAGAGCCAGGCTAGCTGTTTCCCTCTGCTTTATGCTAAGCTAGGCCACATTCTGATAATAGATCCATGCCTAATGCAGAGACATAAGATTGATATGCATCAAAGCAAAGGTTATTTTCTCAAATGTTGAATTCATCCTTAAATAACACAGAACCTGTGTCTTAAAAGACATTACATTTTACTTGAGTGTTTTATTGTTTTTGCTTAGAAAGAGAGAGGGGTTATCTAAGTGCATTTACTATGTTGTTTGATTTGTTTGTTTTGTAGTTTTGTGTCTTTATTTATTTTGTTTTATTTTTATTTATGTTTATGGCATTTCTTGTCTGTTTTGTCCTAATGTGAAGGATCTGAAATATGAATAACAAGATTTATGTATGAAATATCTTTACACTGTTTTTGCAAAATAAAATAAATAAAAAAATAAATAAAAAATAAAAATAAAGAGGGAGGGAGGGAGAAAAAAGGATCTGGATCCATCTCCATATGCCAGCTCAGACTAAGTAAAGTTTGACTAAAACTCTTACAATTAACACAAACGCATAAACACTTAACCAGAAGAGGAGGGAGCATTTACATTAAGACTGAGCAATACACTATACAACATACAGATCCACTGGTCAGTAACCAGTGTAGCTTGACGTTGGCCCCCCCAAAAATCCTACCAGAACTGTTCTTGTACCAATGATGAGAGGGTTAAACGAATGTGGGGTCAACAGAGAGAAAAGGAGGTGAGGGAACTTTGTAAAATGAAGCTAACTTCAGGTAAAGCTGTTATATTTACAGGTATGTCTCCCTTGACTCAATGTCAATTGCAATCAAACATGGTTTAAAAAATATTTCTGAGAATGACTGGCATTGACTGAATCTGAAGACTTAAGATTAGAATCTTTACATATCACACACTATGATTTTACATGCCGACAGTCAACACCAGCTGACTGTGACTGGAACAGAACCCCAGTCCAACTTAGTCCCATCAATCATTACACCCACCTTTACATGTTTTATCCTCTAACAGGGAAGAAGAGCATATAACTTCATTTGGATCTCTATGTGTGTGTGTATTTATTCAGACTGTTCTCATGAACCATTCGTACATATCGCTACACTTACAATGTTCTCAATGCTTCGGTTAACATTTAGGGACCCTCATTATGCTACTGTTGAAGTTTAGTGATATTTTGAGCCTTTTTAGTGGTATAAATAGCAATTTGTTTTTACTTTTCCTGTGCCCCGAATACTAGCGTTGTAAGCTAATCAGCTTCTTTCAAGCTACAAACACATTCGATTAGCATCAAAACATGTCCCAGAGAGCGATCGAGTGGGTACACATCTGTTAATAACCCCTAGGTTCGTTTTGCGCCAGAATTGTCCTTTAAGACTCAGAAATTCCCACAGAACCAGAGCATTTGCATATTCAGGCCTGTGAAAGGCTTTGATTTGCTAACCTCTATGATGGCTAAGGGACCGTTCGGTATTTATGGAATGGACCACCGGAGGAAAATAGGGGAGGGTCATGTCTTTTTATTCTTTGTTGAGGGGAGGGTCATCCAATTTTTTTTTGTCTATGGGGAAGGGTCACCCAACTTTTGTATTCATGAGTAGAGCAAAATTTCAAAGTGGCTTGTTTGGTGCATATTTATCCATGTAGCTCCATGTAGCTATCTCAGTCTCGGCCCCCATCGCTAGCAGATGGGTCCCTCCCTGATTAGTCAGCCAGACCTGTAGCTTTAGAGAGAAGACACACCAGCCCGATAATCGGCTGTCGGACCATCTGGCGAGGTCAGTGACTCAAGTCTATTCGGTGTGTCCCGTGCCGTCGGCCGTCCGAGGAGCCGCCGGCCTTCATTTGGGCCGACCCGACATGTTCAGTCGGGAGACAGGGCAGTCGGGACTCACCCGGAAATGGGGAGCGGATGAGCCGCTCAAAATCTGACGAAAATCTGACCTTTGACCTTTGTCAAACTATTTTAGTACAATATGAGATCGTATTCTGAACAAGCCGCCATGACAGTCTGGCTGTGAATTTCCGGAGAAAAAAGAACCACGTGAGACGTTCGTCCAATCAGCTGCCGGTTTTCATTTTCTGGGAAATAATCAGACTGTTAATGGAAACAATACAGAGCAGCGCCGCCTGCTGCTATGAAGACGTATTACGTTTCGTGCACGCACAGAGCGTACGCTCAAGTCGGCGTCGCCTCAGTGTGTTCTGAGGCATTTTTTGGACCTCGGGGACCCGACTGATCAGTCCGACTGCCTTTTCTGCCGACGGTCGGCCCGTCTGGTTGGTGTGTCAGGGCCTTTAGAGACCGTGGGATTACCCAAACTGAATAAATCCCGCTCGCACATATAAACACAAAACTGCTTTGCTAGCTCAATCGTGTTGTAACTAAGACATCTGCTGAAAAAAATATTTTATTCATTAGCATGATTGCCGTACTGCTTAATCCTTATCCTAATCCTTCCGGTCCCGGTGATTATTTGTGAAAATGTGCAAACGAAAAATTTGAGAAGGAAGGAGTGGTAACATGCAAGCTCCCAAATTGACGCTCACTGAGAAATGGAGTTTTGGATAATGTTCAGCTTCGGCAAGCTTACCTATGCTAAAATATACAAAGCCTAGTGACGAGTCCATAGCAACCAGTGTTGAATTACCCAGTGTGCTTTGCTGAATGGTCTCAGTGTTTTATTGTTTTATTTCATGTGAATACTAGTTCACTAGATGAGTAACTTAGTATTTGAAGTAATGCAGTAATGCATGAAGTGATATTTAGTTTCCATGTTTATTATGTTTCCACAACAATGTTAGTGAGTAAATCTACTGAAATGGCCACCACACCATAACAGAGGAGTGGGATGCGTCAGATGAGAATGCAGAGGTTTAGTCACATATGTCATGGCTGTAAAAACCAATGGTAGTCTGTACATCTTTGCCAAGCGCAAACCAGTACAATAATTTGCTGGGGAGGGTCATCCCTTTTCTGTTATGGGTTTGGTGTGTTTATCTTATTTTGGTAGTCTGTTTCTGTTCTGTATTTTGCTTAGTTTCCTGTTTTATTTTGATAGTTTGGTTTTCTGTCTTGTCTAGTCTGGTTTTACTTTATGTCTTGTGTTTTACTGCCTTTTTTGATTCCTTTTTTGTTCTGCCCAGCCCTAATGTGTTTCACCTGTTTCCCAGCCCTTGTGTCACCTGTCTTGTGTTACCTCGTTACCTTGTGTATTTAGTCTTTGTGTTCCCCTTGTCCTGTGTCAGATCATTGTGTGTCTTGTAGCCAGTTTTGTATTCCTGTGTGTTTTGTCTCCAGTTTGTTTGTCTTCCCGGTTTGTGTTAGAGTTTCTGTTTTGGACTTTATTTTTGGTTTTCCGTTTTTGCCTGCTTGTTTCCAGGACTCTTTTGGTTTTTTAGTACTTTTTCTTAGTTTATTAAAAAATCAAAATTTATCCTCAGTTTCCGCCTCTGCATTTTGGGTCCGCATCTTCTCCAGCCATCCGTAACAGAATGATCTGACTACTTGGACCCAGCAGAGAGGCTTCCTTTTTTCCCGGTGGGTTCTCAGTTTTTGTTTTTTGTTTTTCTACCGGTTGCTGCTCAAGACCTATCTGGACCATGGATCCTGCACACCCTTTGTCTGATGAACTTTGTGAGCTAATTTGTGACCTGATAGAGCTGAAGGCAATGTGGAAGGAGACTGGCAGTGATTGCCAGAAAGAGGTGATTTTGTCATTAGCTCGTAAAATGGTGTCCGAAAGGCCCTGGCTTAATGACTCAATTCCTGACTGGGTTAAACATTTTATTTCCTCTCCAACTCCACCACCTGCTAATGAGGTTTGTTCTTGTAAGCCTGTTAGCTCCACCAAGGCTCCTCCTCAGATTTTTGGCCTACCTCATTGCCAGCTAGCATCCACCAGCCTGCCTGTTGCTAGACCAGCTAGCATTTTGACTACTGGGGTTTTGTCCCTCACCCAGCCTACTATTCCTAGTCCTGTCTGTTCTCCACCTGGAGGAGAGCAAGATACTTTATTGACCATATTCCAGTATATGGCTAGGTGTGCTAGACGGACGGAGGAGCCCAAAGTAGCCAGCCTTCAAGCTGGAAAACAAAGGTCCAGTAAGCTTTCTAGCAGCTCCCCTGAACTCCTGTCTGTCAGGTCAGCAGCTGCCGTTCCTGCAGATAACCCCGACTGCAAGCAATCCTTTGAGGGTACTCGCCTAGCCATATTCCCTGGTAACCGTAGAGGCCGTAGATGGAGTAGAAGACAACATGGCTCCTGACGCCATGTCCTGCTTCACCCTCTCTTCAGCCCAGAGTCCTCGCTGTCCAGCGGCCCGAGCCCGTGCTGTCCAGCGGCCCCGAGCCCGTGCTGTCCAGCAAGCCAGAGCCAGAGCTGACCAGTGTTCCAGAGCTGACCAGTGTTACCAGTGTTTCAGAGATGACCAGTGTTACCAGTGTTCCAGGGCGGACCAGTGTTCCAGAACCTCTGCTGACGTGCAGCCTTCCAGAACCTCTCCGCTGACGTGCAGCCTTCCAGAACCTCCGCTGAGGTGCAGCCTTCCAGAGTTCCAGCTGATGTGCAGCCGCCCAGAACCGCCGCTGACGTGCAGCCGCCCAGAACCGCTGCTGACGTGCAGCCGTCCAGAGTCTCAGCTGACGTCCAGCCGTCCAGAGTCTCCTATGACCGCTCTTCTAGAGTCTTCCAGTCGTCCAGAGTCTTCGCCGACTGACCTCCCAGAGTCTTCGCCGACTGACCTCCCAGAGTCTTCGCCGACTGACCTCCCAGAGTCTTCGACGACTGACCTCCCAGAGTCCACGTCGACCGCTCTCCCAGAGTCCACGTCGACCGCTCTCCCAGAGACCTCCCCAGTGACTGCCCCTGTGGCTTTGCCGGTCCCTGGCGCCCCAGAGACCTCCCCAGTGATTTTGCCGGTCCCCGGAGCCCTTGAGACCGCCCCAGTAACTTTGCCCTTGTTCTGTCCCCCTGAGACCTTGCCTTTGTTTTCGGTCAGACCCACTCCTGCCTCTTGTGCCCTGTCGGCGCCCCTGTCGACCTCTGTTCCCGTTGCCTGTTTGGCGGACTTCAGCCCAGCTGACCCGTTGCCTGTCTTCAGCCCAGCTGGCTCGTCACCTGTCTTCAGCCCAGCTGCCCCTTCTCCTGCTCGGTCTGCCTGTCCTCCCGAGGGGATTCGCCTTCGCTGCCGGTCTTCTGATGGGTTTCGCCTTCGCAGCCAGCCTTCAGAAGGGATTCGCCTTCGCCGCCAGACTTCTGATGGGTTTCGCCTTCGCAGCCGGCCTTCAGAGGGGTTTCGCCTCCGGCCTTGTGTTGGGTTTCGCCTTCGCAGTCGGCCTTCAGAGGGGATTCGCCTTCGCCTTCAGAAGGGATTCGCCTTCGCCACCGGCCTTCAGAAGGGATTCGCCTTCGCCCCTGGCCTTCAGAGGGGTTCCGCATTCGCAGACCTCAGGCTATGCGATATACATAAAGAGGGGTATTCAAGTTAGCAATTGTGATTATTCTCAGTTATTAAAGAATTATGTAAATAAACCCATGGAAGAAAAATATTATTCTTATTAACTTATTATCTTATTAACTTATCTTTTCCTACTTCCTACTGCTTTATCTTTTTTGGTAGGAGAAAAGCTTAATGTTGGATTTACAATTCGGACTATGCTCAATCGGCTCCTTGTTGCAGAAGATATAACACCTTAGCATGTGCAGAGGTTCCAACAGGCAGCAGTGGCATTTCTGGTGAGAGCAGTGGAATATGCATTAGAAAAACTACCCCTGACAGAGGCTCTACTCAAGCAAGCAACATTTGTTGATGTCCAGCAGAGGACAGAGTGTGACGTTGAAGATGCATTATACTTTGTAGACAGGTAAGGGTATTCCTTATTTATTTTCTATATTACATTAATATAGAATTCTAAACATTTTGAATAGATTGTGAAGTTTGATGTTCATAAAACAAACCCTGTTTCTCCCACTGTATCTTAAACAGTTCAGTGCACATTGTGTCTTTTTAGATTTGCTGAACTGCTCCATGCCAGAGACCCCAAGAGCATGATCAACTCAGCGAGGAGTTCCTCAAATATCAATTGATGGACATCCCCAAGCCTCAAGACCCAGCCACTTTCAACATTGAGGGTTTTGGGAGGAATATGTCATCAATGAAGAACAGGGTAAGAGATATTCTACACCCTTTGACACTTACTTAATCAACTTGAGCAGATTTGGAAGGCTGTCTAAGATTGCCAGTCTGGTTTTAGTTCTCTTGAATGCAGATGCAGAGAGAATGTTCTCCGAAGTGGGTTAGAACAAAACCAAAACTAGGAACAGATTAGTGCCGCACAGTGCCCTATTACGCCCTGCAACGTCCAGCTACACCCTGCAGTGCTCTGCTACTCCCTGCTACGTCATGCTATGTCCTGCTAAACCCTGCTACACCCTGCGTATTTATTGTGACTAAAATTGCCACTGTTCATCATACCCCCAAACAGAACCGGCAGACAACCGTCACACCAAGTGCCTGGGTCTGTCTGAGGTTTCTCCCTAAAAGGAAGTTTTACTCACCACTCAAGGTTTCTGCCTAAAAGGGAGTTTTTCCTCGCCACTGTCGCACTAAATGCTTGCTCCTATGGGAATTACTGGAATTGTTGGGTCTTTGCAAATTATAGTGTGGTCTAGACCTACTCTATGTATAAAGTGTCGTCCATCATGACAGTGAACATGGCTGGCCTTGAGCAACAGTGCTTTAAGTAGGAGCCCCCTACACCTGTCATTAAGGCATCAAAATGTGCAACAAACAATTACAACACACACACACACACACACACACACACACACACACACACACACACACACACACTTTGACATACATGCTCAGGGCAAGTTCTCCATCCTAGTGTATGTGTACAGTATGAGCATTGCTGTTCAGTGGGCTCGTTTGGGGCCACATTTCTTTTTCTTTTAGATTCATATTTTTGAAATATATACATACTATTTATTTCTTTTATCAGATTTACCAATTGTTATACTTTCTATTTGTGCTGGTCAATTATCAACAGGATAGGTAAAATTGAACTGCTAGCAAAAACTTGAGAGAATTGGGTGAGCAGAGTAGTTATGTATCTCGTTGTACATTTGTCCTCTTATGGACATAATATGCAAAAATAGATATTCCAATAATAGTGCTTTTTAAGAAGGAGCTTTCAAACATAATTTTTGACTAGCTTTGACAGCTCTATGTGCATTGGATTGATCAGATTAGATGAAGATGAAAACTGAGAGGAGCCTTGTGTGTGGCCCTCTTGACAGTCGTTAGCTTGCTTTCTTCACTACAATTTTTCTTCTTGTGCACTTATTTGCTTACTTTAAGCTGAATAGGCAATTAGATGGCGGCCGAAAAGAGGCATACGAGGTACACCACAAAAACTAGGGCGACGGATGCTCACCGTTTTAACCAAAACTACAAACTTATTTCTAATCTAAAGTAGTTTCCTAAACTTAACTGTCGCCACATGACAGTCAACTTTTGTCGGCTAAACTTAACTGACCCAGCTCACTGACCCAGTCATTTGTGGGCCCTATCTTGCACTAGTGTTGTTTTTGGTGGCCTGTTTTAATTTTAGTCTAGTCTTTGTGTCAAGCTGTCATTTTAGTTTTTATTAGTTTTAGTCACATTCATACTCTTTTTAGTCTAGTCAAGTTTCAGTCGACTAAAAAGTCTGAGCATTTTAGTCTTATTTTAGTCAGAATTATCTATGACTATTTTCGTCTAGTTTTAGTCGACGAAAACTGATGACATTTAGTCTAGTTTTAGTCAATGAAAATTGTATTTTAGTCTCTTTTTAGTAATGCAATTCTATTTAACCCAGTCAATACAGTATAAGTACCTAGTAGTATAGACAAAACCAACATTTTCTTTCAGCCAAACCCATTTCAAACAAGCTTATCTAATTATATTATTGTTACCTTGTAGACTCAAGAATACATCCATTCCAGACACGGAAAACACTCTGATTTGAATTTACATTTGTGGGCCCTATCTTGCACTAGTGTTGTTTTTGGTGGCCTGTTTTAATTTTAGTCTAGTCTTTGTGTCAAGCTGTCATTTTAGTTTTTATTAGTTTTAGTCACATTCATACTCTTTTTAGTCTAGTCAAGTTTCAGTCAACTAAAAAGTCTGAGCATTTTAGTCTTATTTTAGTCAGAATTATCTATGACTATTTTCGTCTAGTTTTAGTCGACGAAAACTGATGACATTTAGTCTAGTTTTAGTCAATGAAAATTGTATTTTAGTCTCTTTTTAGTAATGCAATTCTATTTAACCCAGTCAATACAGTATAAGTACCTAGTAGTATAGACAAAACCAACATTTTCTTTCAGCCAAACCCATTTCAAACAAGCTTATCTAATTATATTATTGTTACCTTGTAGACTCAAGAATACATCCATTCCAGACACGGAAAACACTCTGATTTGAATTTACAACATATTTATTTTACCAACCAAACATGTTAGAAGTACACACACATAAATTAGTTGTTGATGTCAAATTCAGTTCAGTGTGATTGCTATGTGAATGACAAAACTAGCTACAGTATTTGGCCAACAAGGGATGCTTAGTACACATGGAGTCAGTCAGGTAGGAACTAAGAACCCACTTTACACACACAAACAAATACACACACACACACACACACACACACACACGTTAACCCAATTTACACTCTCTCACAAATATATACACACACACGCTAGTCACACACGTTTGTCTCAGTCGTTTTCAGCTCCAGTGGCTAACGTTTAAAGCTAAGGTCTAAAGCTAACGTTAAAATGAGACACATTAACCACAGGCTCATGAGTTGGCATGAGCGTTCTAAAATAGAAATAGAAATAGCGCCATGACGGACGGCGGAAGCACAGCCTAAACTATCATACTAAACAGTAGTGGACAAGCGGAAAGTTTCATAGTTTCAATCAGTTTGAAAAACATAACACTAAATAAACTGTATTTATGGCTTTATATGGCTTCTTCTATTGAACAACAAGTTGTCGTGCCGTTATCGGTCGAGGTAGGGCATCTGGTAGGTGCTCACAAAGAGCAGTATTTGGAGAAGTTGGAGATAGCAGGATTGGATACCGACCCTTAATTCGTTCTCCCTCCATTTTCACGGACCTCATTAAATCACCGAGTCTGCCCGACTTCAGTCCACAAGATCTGTAACACTATGTGGTAAATGGGGTATCCCCATATACTGGTGCTGATCTCAAAGCTTTTAAAAGTCTGGATGCTAACCAGTTATTTGTAGCTGGCTGGGTTACAGGTACGCGATGCTACGCTAATGGCGGGGGGAGGTACCTCATAATGGCAAAGATAAGACATCAATCTAGGGTTTATTTTGTATTAACATCTATTCTTTATTTAAGTAAAGATGTATACAACAAGCCCATGTTTTTAGAGGACATGGTCGGTCGTGGCTACCCACATACCGTTGTTCACTGGGTGTGCCAATGCAACTTCCTAGCTAATGGATGCCTTAACGCATCCCAGCTCTGGGAAGTGCAGTCATTAATTATCTATCACACGTTAATCCATGCAGTAAATCACAGAGTATCTATGATCAGTAGTAACCACACATAATTGTAACATCTAGCCATCTTCTTATCTGTGATTATATTCGCTGTGTAGCCTATGTTTAGATTTGACCGGTGAATATTACGACACGGTGGGCAGCAGCTAGCAAGCAGTCCAAAGCCAGCTGCAGCTAGCTCGTCAGCTAGCCGGGGTAGGAGCTCCGCAGACCCGCATTTAACTCTTTTTTGAAGCTAGTTTCCGTGCCATGTCATCTTTAATTTAACCAATATTTTTTGTATGTGTGTTAAGTTAAATGATCAAGGGAATGGTTTTCTTTTTTGGATATGTAGCTAGGTCAGTGAATAACCGATGCTAGCTAGTTATGTGGGTCATCATTACATACACATGCTTGTGTTGGTGAGGATTACTCTGCAGATGTGAGAACACAAACACAAATGAAAACGTACGAGTTTAGCTTGCCGTCCGGCTACAGCATAGTTCTTCCGCCGTCCGTCATGGCGTTCGTAATTCGCGCGAGTGGAGCGTGATGTCACGTGCAAAGGGTCAATAGAATTGCCTTGAGATGTCTCTTAAGGTTCGTGGTGTTTTTTCCTGTGATTTTTGTGGCCGCGTTTCTCCCCATCTTTTTCCACAACACATTCCGCTTTCTTTTCCACTTCTATGTAATGAAAGTTTTTCCAAATCTCGTTTCTTCTTTTTCTCCCAAAGACGAACCCCGGCTGGCCGGCCATCAGTCCCTTTCTCTGTGTCAGACTTAATTTTGTTTGTTTGTCGTTTACGCAACTCACCGCAGTTGCATCTTCTAAATAATGCCGCGAGTGGGGTTTGAGGGAGTGACGTCGCCTGCGTCTGTTGACGACGATATTTAATCATAATTTTCGTTGACAAAAGCAACACTATCTTGCACCCGGCGCAGCGCAAAGCCCGACGCAAGTGTCTTTGCTAGTTTAAGACCGTCATCGTTTAAATAGCAAATGCACCTGCGCCCAGGGAGGTGGGTTCAGGTTAGAGGGTGACACAGGAATCAATTGTCGCTCCCATCCCATCCCGAGCCCACGAAAATACTCCCGTCATATCCCGATCATGTGACACACACACACACACACACACACACACAGGGCGCACACAGGGCGCACTCACTGCATTGCAGCGTCATTTTTTTATTTAATCTCCGGCTCCGCCTCGCTCCCACCCGCTCCCGTTGATTTCTATGCTCTATTCCGTCCCTATCACGTTATCAACAGTGAAATTGACTCCCGTACCGCGGGACTCACGAAAAATTGTCACCCTCTATTGCTATCTTGACCACGGAAAGTGATTGCGCCATTGACCAACAAAAACCTGGTCTAAAGTCATTAATGCAGCATTTAATTTTTATTTTAACAGTAAAATGTGCACGCACACTATGCTTGTTACACACACAGGAATCTGCAGCAGCACACAAACATGTAAAAGATTAAAATGGCATAGTGCTCGTGCCATATATGATCTGCTTGCGCGCCTTCACTTCACGGATGAGTAGATCAGTTTGCTTGCAGCACCTGAGAAGCTCCGAGCAGAGAGTAGAAATGCTGTGGGTTACGGCGAATAAGCTAAAGTCCCAATAAGTCGGCATGTTCCTTTTAAAGGTTAAAAAGTCAAACTTTGTCAATGACAACTACATTTGTTTCTTCTTAATGAGTTTAGACTGAGGGTAAAAGGGCACACCTGAACATATTAATGCAACAGTAGTAAAGTCCTTTTGTCAGTCACAACCAAAGGCCAATGGGCCAAGGTCAATAATTGACAGAGGATAATTATGGAAAGTTTAAATGTCTTGTAATGTGTAAGAACTGTGAAAAGAATGTGTTTTTTTTTTTTAACTTCCCACCTAGTGGAACCTCACAATTCAGAAGTGGTGAACAAAAAGAAAACAAGCAATTGTACTTTTGTAAACAATTAAATACAAATAATAATTTGTGATGATGTTCATATGAACAGTGATGACAATTGAAGGTTAAAGTCCAAATCTGTAACTTTCTGTATGTTCAAACTACAGCAAAGATGAAACGATGCAGAAAAACTAGTCCATGCATTTGTTACTTCAAGGCTGGACTACTGTAATTCCTTATTATCAGGCTGCTCAAACAAGTACCTTAAAACTCTCCAGTTGATCCAGAATGCTGCAGCGCATGTTCTGACAAGAACTAAGAAAAGAGATAATTTGTATCCTGTATTAGCTTCTCTGCACTGGCTTCCTTTAAAATCCCGGATTGAATTTAAAATCCTTCTCTTGACCTACAAAGCTCTTAATAGTCAGGCACCATCATATCTTAAAGAGCTCATAGTACCTTATTGTCCCACAAGAGCACTGTGCTCCCAGAATGCAGAGTTACTTGTGATTCCCAGAATCTCTAAAAGTAGAATGGGAGCCAGAGCTCAGCCACAGCTATCAGGCTCCTCTCATGTGGAACCAGCTCCCAGTTCGGGTTCGGGAAGCAGACACAGTGTTCACATTTAAGAGTAAACTAAAGCGTTTGCCTAGACTGCTGAGGAAGGATGTATTGATATCTTTCCTGTTATTGAAATATATCATCTGTTACCATCTACCAAACAGGTATGACCTGACAACAAACCCAATCAAATGTTCTGTATTTATTGAAGCATTATTTTCTCTCTCTCTCTCTCTCTCTCTCTCTCTCTCTCTCTCTCTCTCTCTCTCTCTCTCTCTCTCTCTCTCTCTCTCTCTCCCGCCCCCCCAACCGGTCGCGGCAGATGGCCACCCACCAAGAGCCATGTTCTGTCCAAGGTTTCTGCCTGTTAAAAGGACGTTTTCCTTGTCACTGTCACAACCAAATGCATGCTCTGGGGGGAATTGTTGGGTCTCTGTAAATAATAGAGTGTGGTATACACCTACTCTATTTGTAAAGTGTCCTGAGATAATGTCTGTTATGATTTGACACTATAAATAAAATTGAATTGAATCAAAACAGAATTTGTAAGAGCAAAGTATGGAGTGTGTCTCCAATTATATAGTACAGTTTTGAATGCCTTGTCAAAGTGTTGGTCAAGGTGAACATTTGACCTGATGACAATGTTGAATGAAAGCTTTGGGATCACCAAACACGTGCGACCCAGCTGACCTGAACCGCTACACGCCCATCTTCAACTTTCCCTACATCTCTGAAAACCCATGAGAGGGTGGCTGCCGCTCCGCCTCAGTCCTGTTTGACTCAAGCAACCTACATGAACTCTTCCAATCTGGTTTCCGCATACACAGTACTGAAACAGCCCTGGTTAAAATCACTAACGATCTTCTTGGATTGCTCACCATCCTTACCTATACTTCTTGACCTCACTGCTGCCTTCGACACCATCTCACACCCATTACTCCTGGAGCGCCTGGCTGACATCGGGGTCACTAATTCTTGTCATATCTCACTGACGGACAACAGTAAGTCCAACGTAGGTACCACAGATCACAGTGTTCTGCTGTTACACCGGAACAGGCTCCAAATCATTCAGAACTCGGCTGCCAGGATCATAACCCACACCAAATCATCCGATCACATCACCCCCATACTGATCCAACTGCACTGGTCAATACCGGCTCGGCTACAAGAACCTTCTCCTCACGGGTTAGGGATGTCCTGAAAGGTGCCCTAAAATAAAATTTATTATTATTATTATTATTATGAGTAACCAACCTAGAGGGTCAACAAAAAAGAGGGCCATCAAAAACATGATGCTTTCAACAAAGTGCAAAAGTGTGATAATTATTTAAATCCTGAATCTGACTTGTATAGGATAGATCTGGTGTTATTCTATATTGTTTTTCTTGTCAACAAATCCCATATGCAGAGCTAAACCAACAATGAACTGATCCTACTAAACAGTATTGTGTGTGTATCCTAAACCTGATATATCTAATTCCTTATATCTTATCATTGTGACTCAATCCCACATACACTGTCCTGCTGCCCCAAATACTCACTAGAGCACCTAATGTTTTTTTTGTGTTACCCAATCCCCTGAAGGCAGGCCATGATGTCACGACAGAGTCAAGGTGGCAAATTGATAGGGCTGCTGAAATTTCATCAGCTCATTAATATGCAAACTTGGAAATAACTGTGATATAGAGGAATAATCGCACTGAAGAAGATGGAACAGTGGGAAGTAAAGTGTGGAATCTAGAATTAAGTTTGCCTATATGCAAACATTCAAATAAACCATAAAACAACCTACCTGGAGCAACATTTTCTGTCTCATACATTAATAAAACTTTTGGCTAGAAGTCCTATGCCAATTGCTTCTGCTTGTGCCAGTACAGTCTATAGCAGAAGGAGTATATGACCAACTGCTGGTGTCCACTGTGTAACACCCCACCTATTAAACTTTAATTGTTTTTCCCTCTTGTCTGAGCTGTCACCATGCTCTAAACCTGTTTGATGCAGATTACACATACTGACTGGCCACTCTCCTGATGCTGTGGTGAAATATGTGCTCTTGCGAAACTGTGCACTGGTTACAAATTAATCCACATCTCACTCATATTTAGCTGCTGCTCACCCCAGTACAAAGTTTAGTACTCAATCCTTCCAATAATTCATGTGATAGTTAATATTTGAACCAGATAGATAACCTGATCTACAGAATTAGACTCAGGCTGTCTGAACTGGGAGCAATTTAGCACTTAGAGGTTGTGAAACTTGTCCTTTCAAAGTAAAGGCCTAGTGTTTAAAGAGGAAGCACTTCTGTAAAGGGAACACTTGAGCAATTTGGAAAATCTGCTTGTTTGCACTCTTACCCAAAGCAAGATGATTGTAGTTTCATCAGAAGTTAGCATTAGAGGCATTTGTTGACTAACAGATTCAGTGACTACATGCAGCTTGCAGCAATTTAAAAACCGTGTCCTCATAGTGTTGTTGCCAGGTTCAAGCTAGGTCTACAATCTGAGGCTCTCCCTCTACATGGTCCTTTCAATTCTTTTCTCTCTGAATATTTTTCAGTTATGTTAGATGTTTATGTACAGACTGGTAGGGGAGGGGGTAAGGTTCTGTTTTTTGTTTTTGTTTTTAAATGGGGCGACAACGCCACCTAGGTTTATTATTATGAGGCCTTTTAGAAAATTAAATAACAAAAATATTTTTTTAAATTAATACATTTTGTATGCCCTTATAAACTATGACATTCAAGATGAGTGTAATATAATAACTAGTGATTAAGTTACTAAATATACTCTGTACAACTTCTTCTTAAGGTCTGCATGCTCTGAACCCCTCTACACTTCTAATAGTCATGTGACCATACGACACACACGCTACTACATAAACAGACCAAGCACCCAGGAACAGCGCCATGTCTTGAAGCAACCATGGGCTTAGTGGCCAACGGTGGAATTGCAATGTCTGACAACCCGCTGGCCCAGAAAGACTTTTCCCATAGACTTTACATGGCGACAAAAACGTCTATATTTCAGCAGATAATTTTTTTAGGGTACATCAACTTACCAGTTTTTTTAACATGCACTAACAGCCAAATCCAGAATTATTTAACTAGGCATGATGAACACACATAATGAACGCGAGCATAGCCACGGGCCTGCGCCCACGTCGCCCTGCACTGCAGGTTCATATGACCTGTAGCTGTAAAAATTGATATAATGGCTGTAGTTTATCATGTTATTTTGATACATCCAAGCGCTGTATGCTGTAAAGCCTGTAAAGCCTGTATCGTGAAGGTAACATTATTAACGTCTCTGTTCCCAAACTGCCGGGGCTAGCTGACGTTAGCGCTAGCTAATAGCATGCCATAATGAATGTGAGCCGACCCACAGGACTGCGCCCACATCGCCCTGCACTGCAGGCTCATATGACGGTTCTCCTGAGATCCTGCAGCTGTAATAATGGCTATATGGCTCTAATTCATCATGTGTATTATCTTATAATACATCCGAGAGTTGTGTGCTGTAAAGCCTATAATGTAGATGTAACGTTATTAACGTCTCTGTTCACAAACTACCGGTGCTACCACTAACATTAGTAACTAATGTTAGTAGCTAGTAGCACGACATATGATTACATCTCCTTGGATCTCTTACATGTAAACATCCATCGTTTATTTAAGATAAGCATTAAACAATGAAAACAGTGAAAACCCACTGTTTAACATTAGTGAACATTTTTGACAATGAACGACAAGTTCTCCGCGTAATGTTATACTTGTTTCCACAAGAGAGAAGCTCATGAACAAGCGGTGTTGTTACGACAACTCAAAGAAAATGTCGCTAGTGCGCATGTCCATCGTGATGTCATGGGCCAGTCAACGTGGAAAATCCAGGTATTTTTCTAGCTCCATGACTGCTTCATGCGCTTTTGAGCAACTCTCATTGGGGCTTCACGCCAAATGCTGTATCCAGTTCTCTTAATACATCCATGAAACAGACTGACTGGTCTTATCTTTTGTGGACGTTGTAAAGAGGGCCGCGCTTAATACATCCATGGGATAGCGTAATTCAGAGGGCAGATTCAATGTAGATTCAACACACAACCATAAATCAGGCATTAGTGAGAGCGAGAACGGCAGGCGAGTGAGTGACGTCAGTGCCTGATTCGTTTACTCAAATCGCACAATTTTTGCGGTTATGTAATCGCACAGAGTGACATCGTAATTGCGATGTGATTAATTGTGTAGCCCTAGAAAAAAACTCTGGTCCAGTCAACTGTCCTTTTTTAACATACACTTAGTAGATGTTAGCATATAGCTTAGCTAGCATATAGCTAGGACTTAAATGCTTAAAAGCTAAACGCTCTGAAGAACGTGGAGATGGTTGTGGACTTTAGGAAAGACGCAGCCCCACCCGCCCCCATCACGAACATGGTGGAGTCCTTCCGCTTCCTGGGCTCCATCATCTCCCAGGACCTCAAGTTCAAAAAGCACAACAGAGGATGTACTTTCTACGGCAGCTGAAGAAGTTCAACCTGTCAAAGACTATGATGGTGCATTTCTACATTCCCATCATTGAGTCCATCCTCACCTGCTCCATTACCATCTGGTATTCCACGGATAAGGACAAGAGCAGACTGCAGCGTATCATCCGCTCTCCTGGAAAGGTGATTGGCTGCAATCTGTGGTCTCTCCAGGACGCTAAGGTGGGCAGGAAAGACTGCAGCCAATCCCTCTCACCCTGGACACAAACAGTTTGAACCCCTCCCCTCCGGCAGGAGGCTGCGGTCCATCAGGACCAAAACCTTACGCCACAAAAACTCAGCAGTAAGCCTCACCAACAAGGCCCTGGGGGGTATTGCTCAAAAGTAGAATTTATAAATCCAGGATAACTGATAAAGCGAGGCTTGACCTAGTCTAATCTGTGCACCTGGCTTTTCAGGAAGGTCAAGCCAGGCTGAGGAGGAGCGACTAGATCGAGCCAGGCTGAAGTAATTCGGATAGATGTGCATTCATGGCTTTCTTTAACAGACCACGATGTCGATCACAGATTTCTGATTTGCTGATGCTAAAATGGAGAAGACGCATTATGTATTCTTTACACAGAGTGAGCAGCATCTTCATATGGAATTATAACAACGTGAAACACATTATTTGTAAAAAAGAAACATGGCCGCTGTAATAAAACAGCGAGCGAAAGCAAGGCAGACGATCACGGACCTACTGAATGCGTAAGTAGCCTAAAAATATACATTAACTGACCACTGCTCTTAATTTAAACCGCCATACCATTCAAGGAGTTAGGCTAATTATTTGCACAAATGAGCTGTTGTACTCTTTGCCTTAAAAGTGAGCAGAAGACACAACAGTTTGTTTGTGGAAATAATTAGCCTAACTCCTTGAATGGGTTCATTTAAGAGCATTTAGATATATCATTCTGTCGTTCCGCTTCTGCCACGATTTCTCTCACTGTATTTTTTTATTTTTATTTACAGAGGCAGAGTTTCCTTCTTTACATATTATATGCTTTGCTTCCTTTGCTTTGAAGGCCTATTAATGGACATAGAAAAGAAAGACACTGAAGAAATTGGACTCTGAAATCTAGAAACTATAAAGATAATTAAGTGATAAATTGAATGCACACTTTAAACATGACTGTGTATTCATCAGTTATTTCCCCCCAGCAAAATATAAGGTCAGAAACCATTGAGGTGTCCTCTCCACAGTAGCCTCAACTATATAGTTACTGGTCCAGTGAACTAAGACTATAATAAGGGAGGATTGTACAGTTATAAAAACCTATAATAATTGTTCAATCCTCCCAAATTATAGTCCCAGTTCACTGGAGACAACACATATTGTGTGCTAAGAATGCCAAATACAGTGCACATGGAAGAGGAACATAAATGGTCCTTTGTTAAAGAATACTAAAATAAATAAATCAACTAAAATAATTAAAGGTGTATTTGTCCCTGACCAGTCTGCCATTGTTACAACCACTTACATGTGTATAGCACTTTATATATTGTCCTTCATCACTGACTTCATTTAAATCAGCCTTTTCAAATTATCTCCGTAATATATTCACCAAACTTCTAACAACAAGCAATTTTCATACAGCAATATAACAGTAACAATGACTGTCACATGAATAATTCTAAACAAAAAATGGTCAACTTTAAATAATAACAGGGCTTTACTGAACAGCAACATGCACCTGTTGTATTTTAATGCAGGTTGATAACAATAAGGTAAAAACCACTGCTGAGTGAACAGAAAAGGCTCCAGGATTAATAAATCCTGGCTGTTAGCCTGGTCAGGAGCTGGCTAGCTGCACAGAATAAATCGCTATGGTAAATTAGGTGCCTCTGCTTTTGTGCAACCAAGTCAAGGCTAAATTCATCCAGGATAACTGGAATATCCCTTATCCCTTGACCCTTATCCTGGTTTTGTGCAACAGCCCTCAGGACTCCCACTGACACTGACTCTTAACCCTCACCCCCCCATCCCTAGCCACTACACTTGCATTAACCTTCATCCTGGACTTTACATCTGCCCATTGCATATACTATATATTATTTGCTAATTTTCACTCAACCCATTCAGCCTTTTTTCTTATGCAACAGTTACTTTGTATGTATTTATTCGTTTTTCTGTATTTATTGTTTATTTTATATTAATGTTTAATATGTTTGTTTGTTTGTTTGTTTGTTTGTTTGTTTATGTATGCACATTTAACCAAGGCAAATTTCACATAAGTGTACTTATTGTGGCAATAAAACCTTTTCTTATTCTGATTATGTGGGAGGAAGAGGTTTTAATCTCTCCCACTTCTTGCTGCTTGTCTTCTAGCGTTGTTTCCAGTGTCTCGAGTTAGCGTTGGTACTGCTGCTGTTGCCTCTGCTGCTTCTACTTCTGCTACTTGTGTCTCTGTGCTGTGGGTTCCTCATGCTCTCTGTTCAGTCACTCACACACACACTCCTTCTCATCTGGTTGCCACCTAAATTGTGTTTTTCACTCAGCCATAGGTGGCTCACATTTTGGCACAGGGGTGAGGCAAGGTCAAGGCAAGGTCAAGTTAACGTCAAACTACACAAATCAAATAAAAGCATGCAATAGCCCAAAGCAACACAATAAAACAAACCATGCAAAAAAAGGATAGCTACAAAACAAGACTTGAAAACAATTAAATAAATATTGGAACTGCAAAACACACAGTTAAAAACATGCAAACACAAAATAATGTACAAAATAATTCTCTCAGTTGAACTGCTCATATACCCCCGCACTTTTATGTTGGCAGTCCGCTGCCACATGAAATCAGTCTCTGTATCGGGCAGGCAGCCGGCCCAAGTTCGTTCTAGCTGAACACCAAGGTAGTACATCTGCACTGATGGGGGAGCAGCTATTACCATGGGTGGAAACCCATAAAATCTGATGATCTACACAACAGCACCTTTTAATAGATTGTTACAGAGCAAAAGAAGTCTGGGACAAACTAAAAGTGTATGGTGTAAAATTTGATCTTTCATATAAATCTGTTATGTACTGTATTATTGATGAATCTATCAGAGAAACATAAGGAACTGTTAAAAATAATCATATGTATTGTATGCATCAAGTTATGGAAAACAAGATGCTGTATGGTTATACATCAGACTGTCATAAATAGCGATGACGTGTGTAAACAAGTGCTCACTGAGCTAAGAAGATCATCTCTGGACAAAAAACAGCTCCTTCCTTGGAACATTTTGACACTTTGAATACAGCACTTTATGAAAGACTCCTAATGCACTTTATAAAAGAATCTATGCACTTTATGAGAAACTCTGTATGCACTTTATAGAAGACTATGCACTTTATGAGAGACTCTAGAGGCACTTTATGATTCTTTGCACTAGTCACTTTACTCGATTTGCACTCATTTTGTAACTTGAATTGTATTAATTTTTTGATTGTTATGTATGTTAATGTAGCCCATACTGTGTAAACTGAAACTTTAATAAAGCTCTTTAAAAAAAAAAAAGAAACCCATAAAAGACAGGTCCTGGGAGTCCTTGAGTTTCTGTAAATGTTTATTTTTTTTTAAACAATACTTTATTAAGTTTTTCACATATACAGTATAAAACATACAAATAACAATGACCGCAATATAAATAATGTAATAAGTGTACTATACAACAAAACAATCAAAAGATGAAAAACAAATTAAATAATTGTACAAATAAAACAATAAGTAAATAAAAAACAAATATATAACTGAAAAAGCAGCAGTAGTGATGATCTTCAAGTTGCAACATTCTCATCCTCCAAAAATTCCCAAAAAGGTTTCCACACTTTAACAAACTGTTTTCTTTTCCCTCTGACAATATATAAGTCTTTCCAGTGCAAGGTATGTTGCAATCTCCTTCAGCCACAACTTTACAGAGGGCAACTGTATATTTTTCCAGAAAAGAGCAATCAGTCTTCTAGCTTGAAGAAGCCCAAAATCAATCAACACTGATTGTTTAGAATTGACGACCAAATTTTCAGGGTATATACCCAGGATACAAAGTTTCACTGGGGAACATTCTTAGCCACCATTGGGGAAATGACCCCCATCACACTCATAGTTGTGCTTTTGAGCATACCCAAACACAGTGGAACAGTGTTCCTTTTTCCTCTAAACACTTACAACAAATATCTGGAATATTAGGATAGATTTTATTCAGCTTTGCTGGGGTGATATAAGTTCGCATTAGTCATTTATATTGGAGCAATTTCATTCTTGTATTAATTGTATTTTGCTGTGCCTTTAAGCATGCCACTTCCCAGTCTTCTTCAGGTATATTCTCTCCAATATCGACTTTCCATGCTTCTAATCTGTCTTTGGATGATTCCTTTTCATAAAATACCAAAGTCCCATAAAACAAAGATACTAGACCCCTTTTAGCCAGATTTGTAATGATTAGGTTTTCAAGATTTGTCAAAGGTGGCTCAGACATTAGATCTTTATTTATTGATGATGTTTCTGTAAATGGTTCATTGGTTAACAGAGGGGCTTCCACTCAGGGAGCCGTACATCAGTGTTGTAGTACTCGAGATTGGTCTTGGTCTCAAGACTGGTCTCAAGACCACTTTTTGAAGGTCCTGGTCTCATCTCGGAATTAACCACATTTTTACTCAGCCTTGTCTTGGTCTCAGATAAAGAGGACTCAGGATTTTATTTCAAGACCACAACTGCAGGGATATCACTAAAGTGCTTGTGTATCGTCTAATTTAACATTATTACTGTGATTGGATGTAAAACTCCATCCATCTTCGTCCGCTTATCCGGTATCGGGTCGCGGGGGTAGCAGCTCCAGCAGGGGACCCCAAACTTCCCTTTCCCGAGCCACATTAACCAGCGCCGACTGGGGGATCCCGAGGTGTTCCCAGGCCAGGTTGGAAATTTAATCCCTCCACCTAGTCCTGGGTCTTTCCCGAGGCCTCCTCCCAGCTGGACGTGCCTGGAACACCTCCCTAGGGAGGCGCCCAGGGGGCATCCTTACCAGATGCCCGAACCACCTCAACTGGCTCCTTTCGATGCGAAGGAGCAGCGGCTCTACTCCAAGCTCCTCACGGATGGCTGTGCTTCTCACCCTATCTCTAAGGGAGACGCCAGCCACCCTCCTGAGGAAACCCATGTACCTCTCCGGGAACCATCACCTTATCGTGGTGGAGAGGTTTGTGTGTCCCTATGAACCTGAGGGCTGTGTTGTCTGGTGTTTTGTGTCCCTGGTAGGGTCTCCCATGGCAAAGTGGTCTCAGGTGAGGGGCCAGACAAAGATTGGTTCAAAAACCCTATGAATAAACGAGGAAGAGATAGAGTGACCCTGCCCGGTGGAAGCCCGGGGCCCCCAGATGGAGGGCCCAGATGGAGGGCCCAGATGGAGGGCCCGTCAGCGAGCGCATGGTGGCCGGGTTTGCCACGGAGCCTGGCCGGGCACAGCCCAAAAAAGCTACGTGGCACCTCTCTCTCCATCCCACTCACAAGCCCCCGGCTGAGCGCTGCTACATTGGAGTTACCCCGGTGGTGGGAGGGTCGCCTCCCTACGCCTGCGGGTTGTGGGGGGGAAAACTCTGACTGTTGTTTGTGCATATGCACCAAACAAGAGTTCGGAGTATTTGGCCTTCTTGGAGACCTTGAATGGAGTCCTGTATGGGGCTCCAGTGGGGGACTCCATAGTTCTGCTGGGGGACTTCAACGCACACGTGGGCAATGATGGAGATACATGGAGAGGTGTGATTGGGAGGAACGGCCTCCCTGATCTAAACCAGAGTGGTTGTCTGTTGTTGGACTGTGCTAGTCATGGATTGTCTATAACAAACACCATGTTCAAACATAGGGATGCTCATAAGTGTACCTGGTACCAGAGCACCCTAGGCCAAAGGTCAATGATCGATTTTATGGTGAAGAGAAGGGCGGAGATGTCAACCGATCACAAACTGGTGGTGAGTTGGGTCAGGGGGTGGGGGAAGACTCTGGACAGACCTGGTAAGCCCAAACGGATAGTGCGGGTAAATTGGGAACGTCTGGAAGAGGCCCCTGTCCAACTGACTTTCAACCCACACCTCCGGCGGAGATTTTCGTGCATCCCTGGAGGCTGGGGGCATTGAACCTGAGTGGACAATGTTCAAAGTTTCCATTGCTGAAGCTGCGGCGGGGAGCTGTGGTCTTAGGTGCCTCAAGGGGCGGTAATACGGTTGTACTGTTTCCCTCTTTCACGAACTGCAACAACAAACACTAATTGACACACCTGTAGAACCCCGTTCACATCAGCAATCTAATTTGCCTGCTGATCAGACCACTCCCAATAAAAGGAGGCTAGATCCCTTACCGAGAGAGAGACAACGCTCTGGACAGATGGATGTGCCGTGTGCTGCAGCGGACTGGTTTGCTGATCTTCTTTCCCCTCTGTGTTCCTGCTGACTGGATCTCCTGTGCCCTGGTGTCGACTTCCAGACTCTGCAGTGTCAACGCTCATAAACTCTGACTAAAGGGCAGTGGTCCATTTCCTTCACACTGATGCGTGTGTGTTTTTAGCATTTGAGCTAAAGGAGTAGTTTTTAGTTGTTCATTTTCTGTGAAGGTGCCAGATCCAGGGGCCCACGGCAGTATTCGTTATGAGTGCACATGAATGCACAAGTATAGGAAAGGAAAATTGTCACTCTAGTCACCCGAGACTGTTTTAAAGTTGCCGGACTACGAGCAGGCTGCCCATTGATTTTACTGTTTATTCACTGACAGAAGCAGAGCGGCTCCACGGAATTCCTGGTTCTGGATTTCTGGATTTCCGGATTGGAATAGGCTACTTGAAGCCCTGCTGAAGCAGACATTCTGTGCTGGCACCAGGGGAAACAAGGAACTGACTCCAGGCTGGACTGGACTTGGGTATTGTTTCACCCTGGGACAGAACACTAGACAGTCCATGTTTTTTTCATTGTCTCCCTGGTTTTTTTGAGGAGGAGATTGTCATTTTAATATTGTCATTTTAAACTTAACTTTTAAAATAATAAAATACTATTTTTATATATTCTTGTGTCTTTCTCTTTGTGTTGGTGTGGCTGGGAATCCAAATCTAAAATAACTGAAAATTAACAGACTTTCCATCTGTTACATACATACTGTATGTTTCAGGGATCTAGTTTCAGTTGTTTGGTCTGGTCTCTGTCTTGACTCGGTCTCGCCCTGCCTTGGTCTTGGTCTTGTCTCGGTCTCAACCCCTCAAAGTCTTGGTCTTGTCTCTGTCTCGATACACTTTGGTCTTGGTAATGACTTGGTCTCAAGCATATATATGCAGAGTCTGTTCGTTGCCACCTTTCTCTGGCTGCATCCGGTACACCACCCCAGCATCTCCCACTGAGCTTAAAACCATAGGTCACATTACCCGTCCTCTGTCTAGTCAGGCTATAAGCTGTGGACAATCTATGTTAGTGCTCTGTCCCCCAGCTACCCCGGTCGTACCTAGGCTGTTGGGGATCTACCTAGACCTACGTCTACTGGGAGTCGGATAGACTAGTCAGATTATTTTAAGAGGATGGAAGAATGAAGGGGTGTCGTCAATCCAGGAGTGGGCTTGTGAGATGACTAGGGTGGCGGCGTTTGGAACAAATGTCATATAAATGTTTTGCCAGATTGGATGTCTATACTAGAAAATAGGTAAAGTACCTGAGCTTGCTGGAGGGCTCCTATTAAGCTTTGTGCTGGGGAGAGATGTGTATGATGGACTTATGGTGTTGTCATTTATTCATATGTTTATTTGGGTTATAGTTTATTGTCTATTTTGTTGATGATGAGGATATCTATTAGATTAGTTAGATATTATATATGCTATGGGTGGCTGTGGCTCAGGTGGTCGTCTACCAATCGGAAGTCGGTGCTTCGATCCCTGGCCCTGCAGTCCCATGTCAAAGTGTCTTTGGGCATAACACTGAACTCCGAATTGCTCCGATGCTGCGCCATCAGTGTTAGCCTGGCTCCGCCTTCCTACGTACTTCCGCTCATTTTTCCTTCAGTACACCATCTGGGTTTGCGGTATATTCTTGGGTTTTCTCCGGCCAAATATTTGGCAGTCAGTAATGGCGGCGGAGAAAGATGCGAGCGAAGCCATTCGGTCCGTTGTGGCAACACTGCCGAATATCCAGAAGTTGAAGCCCATTGATGTTGTGGCCCTCCTCCAATTTGTGTGAATGTTTATCAGATGAGCATGTATGGCAGCTTAGCCAACAGTGTGTATATATATGTGTGTCTGAATGGTAAATGCTGACTGTACTGTAAAAGCACTTTGAGTAGTTAAGACTAGAAATGCACTAAATAAATGCAGTCCATTTACATTTATATTCTTGGGTTTTACATATTTCTCTTGTTCATAACAAGAAATGTAAAATGTATTTTATTTCACTTTAATCAAGATTAATATATGCAGATTATTGAAAGTACACTTTTGGGAACTTTTAAAATCTGTTTAAGAAAGCTCATAATACCAGGTCAGTTTTCTCTTTGTTACTGCCTAAAGGAATTAAAAAAGAAAAGAATCCCATTGGTTATTACTGGGTGGGACAATAGGTGGGTTATGGAGTTTTAACCTTGACTTCACGCCATTGCTTGGAGTATTTCCTCTCTGTCTCATACAGGTAACGCACAGTGAAGCCTCAGTTTGTCTGTAGCATACCTACAGTGCCGTGGAGTAGCAGTGTGACCTCATATTAACACTTGTTGAAAGGTAGAACAGAGAGTTTGGCTGAACATGAGAGACAAAGGAACCACTGTGATTATAAATGAAGCCATGATGTCCTTGAAGCACAAGGTGAAAGTAACACAACACACCCTGTCACAGCCGATTTGACCTGCAGTCATATAAAACTCAAAAAATTATTAACAAACTCTCTGGTGGATTGACAAGAGAATTTTATGCTGTAATCCAGAGAGCAGTCAAACAGTTTACATACAATTCACACTACTGTTTATTACAATTAAAAACATTTTTAAATGTAATATATATAATATATATAATATTATATTATAAGACAGTACAACTGAAGTTGTCATGGTATCAGCCTGAAATAGCTTTTGCATCAATTGTCACTTCATAAAAACCCACAGTAATGACGAAGCGTATCTGAGCTTTATCTGTTTAACCAACAGAAGAGTTGTAGATAAATCAGAGTAGCAGAGTGGACGTCATCAGCTTCTATTGTGACGGAAACAAAGTCATTGTTATGGATCACAAGTCAGTTGCACATAGTGTCAACAAAATCTGTTTTTAGAGGAGGACAATCTCCCTCTGGTGTGCCCTTCACCTTTATACTCCTTTCCCCTGTTGAATGTGGCCGGATTAGTCATCAGGTATGTGCAGTTAAAGGTGCAATTTAGTGATTTATTTAGTACTAGTGCACTGCCCATTCAGAACGGGCCAATTGCTTGACCTCTGGTATTGCTACTTCCAGCTTACTCGAGTACACTCACCACAACAACTTCCCACTTGACACTGCACTTAATTGGGTCCTAAGCAATATACCTGCCATGACATGGGTGCGTCCCCTAGCAATGCTAGAGTATAAGTGCAATTTTCTAACAGCTAGCTATTTGAGACCAGGCTTTTTCCAGGAACAAAAGTGTTCATCGCTGATACTTGAAAAGTTTAAGTTTGGTACAATGTAAAGTCAATGAGCAACAGAGAGTAAGCTGTACCCAGAACGAAGAAAGAGCTGGCACTCGACACTACACTTCCATGGATTCCTCAGCAGTACACCTGCCAAGTCAATCAGATGAACAGTTTTCAAGAAAAGGACAGACAAAGACTCCCATTTTAGTTAGATTTCCCTTTCATAAAGTTGAGGGACTCACAGGAAACAGATTGTATAAAGACTGGTCACCTTCAAAGCAGCAGAGCCCAAAATATTCAGACTTTTGGTGCCTAGTATAGGTCAAGCCCTAGTCTGGATCAACGGAAGTACATTTCCAGGACTATTGCCGGACATCTGGCACTTGATGTCCGTAACCTTTCGCTCTCTGTGTGTTGCCTTTCTGTTGTGTGTTTGCTTCGGGAAACAACAACAATCTTCGAGCTAGCATCAACATACTGAAAATGGCAAGTTTTGAAGAAGATTTGGATTGTGCAATAAGGCTGCTGCTTGGTTTTTTCGGGGAATGATTGCATTTTCTATCTAACTGGGTCGTTTTGGGACCGATATGAGAGGATTGCTATGATGATAGAAATATGATGATACACTGGTAAGAGCAAATTATATTTATCCAGCTAATTTAAATAGCTCACATTACTGTATTGTGTAAACAGTTCACGTAATTTACTGTTATATGTGGCGTTTTCTTTTGCGGGGTGCAAATGTTCCACCAAAACAAGTTCCTTCCCGAGACCATTTTGCAGAGCCGCCGTCGCTGCATCCGGAGCTTAGAGTGATTGTGATTGGTTTAAAGAAACACAAACAACATTAAGCGTTTTTTTTCTCCTATTACAGAATGTATGTATGGTGTAGCCAAACCTTACTCCACAGCGCTGTGGAGATAGGTATGGCAATGAGACTAGTCAAGCCCTAAAAACACTGGCTCCTATATTTCCCATAATCCAACTGGATAGTGTCTTTAATTAGACCCTCAACGCTAGGTTTTTTAAGAATTTCCAGACGAATGTCTTTTTCAGTGAATGAAGCTGGCTCAGGTGCCATCATGTCAATTCAGTCATTCTTCTTCTTCTTCTTCTTCTTCTTCTTCTTCTTCTTCTTATTTTTATTTTTATTATTATTATTATTATTATTTACATACAGTTGACAAGGCACTGCAGGTGAATAGGATTAACAAAATAACTAAAACATATCACCACAGAACCTCCCCAGTTAATGACTTACATCAAGAGTCTTTTCCTCTTTTCCCATGATATGTTATGTTTAAATATGCAGATTAGCTTGTTTGGTTATTTTGGAAGAAATGAAAACAGACAGAGGGTAGTAGGCCTAAAACAAAAACCATTTAAATGTGTATTTTGGAAGTTTTCTTTCCATAAGAGTAAAAGAAGACATGGAAGCAAAATAGACCAACATCTTAAAATTGACCACTACATGAAAAAATTGTCTTAAACAGTAATGAACAGTAATGATCCTTTGTTTCATAACCACATTTTCTATTCAGGGTCACCCCTACAATATATACCTATATAAATATATCCAAGAAGCATGCAATGGTCATGTCATGCAACTGCTGAATTAGGGTACTGGCAACTTTTGTGGTCTAACTCAGGCACTGGCTGTGACTGAATGTTTTTGGTGAAGCTTTGAAACTCCATAGGTGTGTCTCAATTCGGATACTTTCTTGAGTACACTTACTGTACATATAGTACACTGTGTGCACTACTTACTTGTGTAGTGCATACATTTCGACAGGGTAATGTCTCATTTTTTTGCATGTTTTCAGTGCATAATGTCAAATGCGCTGCTGCTAGCCTTGTCTGTACACATTTCCCATTGATAAACTGCACTCAAGCAGTAGTATACTTCACGTTAAACATACTGATTTGATTACAGCAAAGACAACATCGGCAGTATTGACGGCAAAATAGGCTACAGAATATTTCGTTCTGTATTGACAGGTTCAATATTTGAAAATCGATAATTTTTCTCTCTTTTTTTTAAATTACATTTATATCTGCATTTATGTCAAAACCTAGAGACTTTCAAACATCAAAATGTCATTTATGAAATGTATTTGTGTCAAAATGACATATAAACATCTTTTCCTATTCTATTTTGAATGGAAACGCTTCCAACACGCTTGCGTGTCGCGTGAAAAATAGGCGTCGGTCCTATTTCTAGCATGCATGCGTTTTTGTGAGACGTGTGTGACACGTTTTCGTGAGACGTGTGTGTCTCTAACCTGTTAACATGGGAGCCGAAAACGGACACGCCACTCAGCTGACACACTCACGCCACGCATCCAGTGTGTAGCCGGCCTAAGTGGAAGTGTAACCACACTCTGACGCGTTATTATGGAACCCAAGCAACTTCTAGGAAGACCCGCACTTCAATGGCATTCACACACTAGTATTGGCCAGGCGTCCATGCTTACGCAAGATAACGGAACCCGATTTTTTCAGGTCCTATCCCTGCAGTCGGCTATCCTACTCGAGGTCAATGCCTAACCCCAACCAATCGGGCTGTTTTGTAGGGTGGGACTTAACCTGAAAGTTGCGTGGGATCCATAATAACGCCACCGCTACTGCTTTCAGCTCGCCATTATATTATATTGCAGCGAACGCCGTCTGCGTGGAGTTTTAAAAAGTCTAACCACACTTGCATCTGCTTTACCGGCATTGCCGTGACTCACTGTGACTTAACATTAAACAAACTACTGAGGCAATGTCATTTTGTTCTGTCCGCACCTCTGCGTGTGTGTATCAGAGCGGAGCCCCGCTCTCTGTTAACATGCAGAGAGGACAGATAAGTTCGCGCTTACAGGTAGGCTACTGAAATTTGGCACCGTTTGATTTAACGTGAATCGGTCCTTGGTAGTACCGACATAATTTGGTCGGTACCCAAAAAAGTACCAAACCCTAGACCTACCCTATCTGAGGATTGTTTCCCCATAAAAATATAATTAAAACCATGCTGTGTATTGTAAATAATAGAATGATATAAACTTAAAATAATTGTGTAAGTAGTGAAACACTACAAACATAAACGGGGCAAAAGAGTGTTTTAAGTTTAGAAACATTTTGAGTCCCCCCTGCTTGCCTCACAGTGGTTTGGCCATTGCCTTCTTTTCCCTTTATATCACCTACACACACAAGTCTGGTGGAATACAACAAAGTTTGAATCGCTTCAGTAGTTGTGGAACTTCTGTAAGGAGGCTGGCAAGGTTAATACAGCTGAGTCATTAATAAATTAGACATGGCACAGAAATGATGATAACCAATGTAGTTTTTCCATCAGTCCATTATGTTAGCGATTATAATGTTACCTAGCTTATTTTGGTTGCTTGTTTAATAGCTTGTTGGATAACGTTAGTAATGTTAACTCACCCACTTCTATAGCGATAGGCCCATTTGTGAAATACTTAATATAGATTCAAATTTTGGTTACAAATAGCAAAATAAATAAATCTTAATATAACATAAGAAACTCAATAAAATAACTAGAAAAGAAAGGGCCTAAACTGAAAAGAACGGACCTGAGTCCTAAATGACACACAATGGCTTAACCGGGAAAAAAACTCATTTCTATTCTTGCACAAAATCTATTTATTTTTAAAAGTCAATTTATGTCATTCACAAAGTTTGCCAATTTTGGCAAATATATATATACATCATTACAATGGAGAGTACTGGGACAAAAACTGGAAAAATGCAATGGTGAGGTCAATGACTTCACAAGGTCACCAGCGGTCAGACATAAATTGCCTCCATGTCTGAAATAAAACCTTGGGGTATGTAGATTATACAATGAAAAATTAATGCTTTGGTCATAAAATGCACAATATCTTCCATATACGAGCTTATCTGCTCCACTATACCGCCAACTCTTTCCTACCCAAAGACAATTAGTGACTTACATATTTAGAAAGACAGACAGACAGACAGACAGACAGACAGACAGACAATTAGACATACGAAAAGGCAGATGAGCAAAAAATGGAGTGGGCTGACCTTCATCCTGTCTCTGGTGATCATCTGAAAAATATTATATTGCTGCATTAGAGAACATTATTTATTCAAGAGTTGAGTTCATGACATAGTTTGGTTATGGGAGTGCAAGAGATGACTGACAGCATTGTAGTCTGAGGATGGCACATGATGAATGACTGTGTCCTTCCTACCAAATGAGGTTTGGAATGGTGCCCCATCTGAACTGTCTAAATGATCATCATCAGGGATACCTTCCAGGGGTTGCTGGCTATCAATGATCGCAGTCAACAAGTCTCCTAGGTCATCAGTCTCTGGTCTTTCTGGGGGTCCACCACTAGTCTTGAAACGCTTCCTACGAGCAACAGCATTAGTCTTCTTTAAGTATATTTTCATGTTTTTCCACAGGATCTTAGAAAAATAAGACAATGTAAAAATATAAACAAGTCTGTTTGTTACATCTTTGGATCACAATAAAGCAACCTTTCAGGGTGACTGATATGTAAAAGTAGGCCAACAATTAATACAGTCTCTAAATTGAATTGAATTGTCCTTTTTGCTTACTTTTTCATTTGAGTTAAATTTATTACAAATGAAAGTCCAAGCATTCTTTTTCTTGTTTTAATGCTGCTTGTTCTCAATAATTGGGTGGTTTGAACAATTTGCTTCAAGAGGGTTTTTTCAAAATCAATGAATGTTTTCTTTTAACTTTGTCCATTGTTTGGTTGGGTGATTTACTCCAGTTCCACACAATGTTAATGTCTCTTAAGGGTCCATCCCTGTTTTTTTAAGCATCATCAGGTCAGCACCAAATGCACATCATTACTCTAATTAGGCTTCACAAAGAGTAGCTGGTTAGTCCTTATTAACCTTAGTCTGCAACTCCCTAGTCTAAAATGAATTAATCTCATATAAAGCCATTTTAAAAGACTGAATTAATTTAAGTAGAATTAGCCTAGTCCTGATTTATTTTTAACTCTGTCCAGGAAACCGCCCCTGACTTCCTTACGTTGTCTGTGGCTCTCTGCCCCAAGCCCATTGGTTCCTACTAAAAACATACATCTTTCAAATACAGCTCACAAATATAGTTTTATTTTTAAAAAGGGCTCAGTAATTTCCTAGGACAGCCGGTCACTGTAGTCTTTATCAAACAGGAGGAAATAGTGCATTTGTTGGGGATTATTTAAGCGGTGGAGTAATCCACATTAGGTGCTCAAGTATTTGGGACAGCAGGCAAACTACTGTGTTCATAGTAATGAAGGAACATGTCACCTAGTGTAACAGTGTGGCTCATGTGTTTAATAGTTTTTGCAACAACAATGAAGCTCTATGGCAAGAAGAATAAGATATATCAGGCTTTGATACACCACAAAGCTTGTTAGAAGGATCCTAAGGTTTTGGAGTGACATGTTCAACAATCAAATTGGCTTTAGCTTTAATGTTTAAGTGTCAACATACGTTTGGCCATGTAGTATAAATCAGTCAGAATGATACATATAGAGTAGTATGGGGGGATTTCGGCTTTATTTCTCAAAACTTAAGAAGGAAAAATTCCCATGCCAAATTAACTTTTACAGAGGACAAATAAGCATCCTAACTAGAAATATTACAAACTGGCATGGGATGTGCACAGCTCAGGACAGGAGGGCTCTGCCGCAGGTGATTAAAAAAAGCCCAGAACATCATTGGTACCCATCTACTGAGCATCAGTGATATCGGTAAGATACCTGCATAGAGCCCAGAGGGGGGGTCACCCAACTTTTGTATTCATGAAAACAGCAAAATTTCAAAGTGTCTTGTTTGGTGCATATTTTTTCATGTAGCTCTCAGTCTCGACCCTCCTTTGCTACCAGATGGGTCTGACCCATGAGTTTGCTGGGGGGCAGGGGGAGCACTGCCCCCCTGGTGGCTGAAACGGGTAATTGCATTGTTTAAAAAATTAGTGGAATAATTATGTCTGGCATGACCAGATATTTTATAAATATTTTAAATAACACAAAACAACTAAATGGTGGTAGGTAATGCATCTGATTTCATATACTGCTTTAGTTAAAAAAAATACGATGAGACGATGAGACGATGGGAGCAGCAGGACACAAAAAACATAAATTACTATTGCACTAGTCTGGACATCTTACCGTGCCAACGTTGCAATAAAGGTTTCCTAAATGCCATGTATACAAATGTGATGTCAGCTTACTAATTGATTGCGGGTTTTGTGTAGATTTGGACTTTTATACGTTTATTCCACTTTGTTTAAAGCTGTGGATTACTTCTTTTTTCGTGTCATTGGATAACGGCAAAATACGGATCTTTTTTCTTAACGTGTCTTAACGTTTTACGGTGTGATTGCGCTTTGTTTCTGTGTTTGGAGAGGTATCTCAACAGACTGTAGGTCGAATACTGATTGTTCACTGTTACATTTTAGTTGAATTTAAGTGTCGGGGCATTCAGCCACCATCTGTCTATTGCGTTCCAAGACAGCCATGCCGCGATTGGATTTCATAAGGGCAAATTGTTAAATTGTTACAATGTAATTTAAAATCTGCTTTAAAAATAAAGATATATGTTTTGGAATATAATGTTCAGCTTTGGCAGCTTTACCTATATGCTAAAATATACAATGACTGAGGAAGCCTAGTGACAGTCCATAGCAACCAGTTTGTGTGTTGAATTTGTTACCCAGTGTGCTTTGCTGAATGGTCTCAATGTTTTATTGTTTTATTTCATGTGAATACTAGTTTACTAGATGAGTAACTTAGTATTTGAAGTAATGCAGTAATCCAGGAAGTGTGCATTTAGTTTCCATGCTTATTGCGTTTCCACAACAATGTTAGTGAGTAAATCTACTGAAATGGCCACCACACCATAACAGAGGAGTGTGATGTGTAAAATGAGAAAGCAGAGGCATCAATAAATTGTTGGGGAGGGTTATGCCTCTTTTACAAATCATTTTGGAGGGTCATAGAAAAAGTATTACTGGCAAGGGAGGGTCAGGTCTATTTTGACTAAAGATCCCAAAACTCCTCCGGTGGCCCCTTAAATAAATAACGAACAGTCCCTTACTAATGTACTTACTTTGTGTTTCATTTTGTGTTGCTAGGAAATAAAGAGTGAGCCGTTCATCTTAAAAACTGTGTGATGCAAACATTCCCTCTGACTCTGCAGGTGAGTGTGGACACTCCAGAGGAGTCACCTTGTCCCTGCAGAACATTGCAGTGCTTCCTGTCTTCCTCTTCCTGCCTCTCTGTCCAGCCCCCTCTTTACTACTACTTCCTCTTTATATCTGCATGACTACATCCACACTACTACACCTGCACAGTCTGCTGACTGGTTCAACTGATCCTGGCTCTGCTACTTTCACGTTGGACTGAGGCCACACTGACCTCTGGAGGTTTGACATAAAACATCAGTCATGTTCCCACAACTACTTCTCTACTGTATATTGCAGTTTTACTCTGCAAGGCCATCCCACTAGAGGAGCTGCAGCAATCTCCACCCCCCGTAGATCACCTGAGCAGTAAACCAGGAAATAAGGACTGCGGCAAGTGTAGTGTCCTTCAAATGCTCACCTTCAACTTTAGACCATCTCAGCCCTGCATACATTCTTTGCATACCATACGATTCTGACAGGTAGATTATAATCAGAATCAGTTCACTGGTCAAATGTGATCATGCTTATCTGGAAGCAGAGACACATTCCCAACTCGCAGTAAAACACAATACGGAGCAGAGGTCTGCTGTTGGGACAGTGTGAAAAGACAAAGGTAGAAAAGATGAGTGAAATTCATCCTTTTCACATCTCTCCACAGTTTCTCATCATACCGACACGTCTGATCATGCAGTTAGTCTAAATCCTTTTTAACCAGCATGAAATGTGTTATTAGTAGCAACAAAACATTTCCACGTACAGGACGGAACATACAAACACGCACACACACACAGAAAGAGAGAGAGTATCACATTGCAGGAGGCTGTGTCCTCCAGATGTCATCGGTGATGGAAAAGTACCGTCACACCCAGTGGAGCCTCACATCCTTTTGTGTGAGAGGGGATTAAATGATTAGCTCGTCCTCACTTTCATTTGCTCTCTTTTCTCCTGTTCTAATGTCCTGCTGCTGTTCTCTGAAAACTGCTGACTAGGACATTTTTTCAGCTCCTGCTGCACGAGCAAAGAATTAGTTCAATGCTTACTATACCATATTTATACATGATGTATTGTGATGAACTCATTACACACTTACCATTTTAAATCACTGCTAAATCTGTTAAATCGTTATCACTGAAAGAGGTACAATGGTGATTGAGCTTATGGCCCACTGACGAAAATATTGCAATATTTATATATTTGCAGTATTACAAACTTTTACAGGTTAGTTAAACTATATAACCGTTGTAAAACAAAATAAAAAGTACACAGAAACATCTTAGAACTATATAACTTTGTTAAAAGGAACTAATGTTAAAAGGAAAGGGTAAATCGGCTGCCTAATCAGGCCGTCTGTAGATTTTTTTGCTTTGGCTAGTTACGCCACGCCTGGGGCACACTCTCTACCTGCGTGTGTGCGTCCCGGAACCTAGTGTATCCCTAATTCATTTTCCTCTTCTCTCGTGTTTCACCTTGAGCGTGGACGGCCGGATGCAGCGCGACACATCTGCTACAGTATGCCCGCTGTAGCTGGTGCTGTGACATGCTGAGAATGTGGTGATCAGTTGGTGTTCTGTGCTGGAAAAGTCCCTGTTTTTTTCTCTCTTTTCTTTCATTAGTAGTAGGACTGGTATTATTAGAATTAGATTAGTGTTAGGAAAGGAGGGGTTTTAGAGGCCCATGGCTTCAGGAAGTGGTGGGGCTCAGTGCAGATGGTGGTTAGGGAAAAGGGGGGCTCTAAGAGAGAGGCATCGAGTGAAAGACCTGAAATGTCAGGAGATAAGGGACATAGTTAGGAGAACTCACAGTACTAAATAGTTTGACATGCTGATCACATACTAATCAAGGAGATGCAGGATTTAGAGCAGTGAATCCATTAAAGATTACCAACGTCTTGTAGAGTCAGATAGGCAGGGATTTTCAGGCAAAGATGTTGTATAATGGCATGTTAAGAGTTTGTTGCAAAAATAGGAAACAGTATAATGATGCTATAGGTGTGGGGAAATTGGTGGTTAATGTGGAGGTCCCTAGATGCTAGGAAATGTCTGTCAGAAGACAGTGATGCAGCCAGTAACCTAAGCATCACTGAAGTTAAAGGTAACATTTCTGCATTAAAATGTATAAAAATGACCATACATGTTATATATTTTTTGAGTTTTGTTTTACACTATCCCAAATGTTTCCACCAAATTTCAAACCCACACTGTAACGGTTTTTCGTAATTGTAACAGTATTATACTGCAATAAGGACATTAATATACTGTAATGATTAAATGCAATACATTACTGCTAACCTAAGGTGACCAGATTTCTGAGACAAAATGTGGTGACATTTTCAGCTCAGAAGCGTAAATACCTCCAAAACAGGTAATTTTTTATCTTTGTAAACTTAAAACAGGGACACTGCCCCAGGGGTGTCACTAGACCTAGAGCTGCACTGGGGCACAAGCTCCCCTAGGGGGGTCCATGGGCATGCTCCCCTGTAAGAAAATTTTGTGTATTTTAACGTTTAAATGCATCAATCTGGTGCACTTTGAAAAGAAATTCAGAGGTTAGACTTGATTATTCATATATCTATGGATGGGAATATTTGTGCTGTAGCCTGAGCTATTTTGCACTTCAGAATTTTAACCATGCACACACAGGCGGAATAGTTTTTTTCTTCATATTTTTGCATTAATGTCACTAAGAAGCATACCAGTAGAAATATATATTTGTAAGTGGGATATATATAGGTAAGTGGGATTGTCTGGAATCTGGCAATATAATAACCATTATGGTGGAATACACTGGCTAAGCAATTTACAAAAAATATCTGTGCTGACATAAATAGTTTACATGAGAATACATTATAAAGTTGTAGACCATGTAGAAATTTTGTTGCAATTTCAAAACCCGGATTACTCAGGGACCGCTTGTTGTACTGATGCATGTGTTGAGTGAAGAGTTTGTGAGATATTTCACAGAGTAATGGGTGTGCAGAGATTTATGCAGAATGCAAATATGATAACATTTCATGTAAGTTCAATGTTAATTTTCTTGCAATTTGTCACAGCAATGGGGTCAACACTTTTGCATGCGCCATATCCATGTCACATTCTCATTAGGGGCTGAGCCTCCCTAAAGGTCTGATCCTAGAATCGCCCCTGCTGCTACTTCAGACCTGTACTCCACTACACCTCAAAGGGAAATGTTGTAATGTTTACTGCACTACATTTATCTTACAACTTTTGCTTTATTGCTTCAGGCTGGGCTTGTTTCTGAAACAGCTCATTGAGTATCGGATACAATTAAAACTATTGAGGAAATATTTTCCTTTGACATTGGTCCAGTATTAAACGAGATCACTGCAGTCGGCAACGGCGAAACAAGCTACAATGTAAGTTAATAGGACGTCAATTGTACAGCTTGTTTTTACGTTCATAAAAGTGCCTGTTTTGCCATTGACAGGCTCAGATTATTATTCTAAGTGTCTGACAACATTATGGAAAGTATTTCTAAGGAGGTCGACCTTTCTGTTAAAGAGTAAGATCCTTTTTTTAAAACATAAAAAGTCCGCGAAATTGCGTTCGCTAAAAAGCAAGCTCTGGTCATGGCCGGGGGATGGGCCGCTGCTACCGGATGTGGGGCTCTCCGTGTCCCGCTGGAGCTCCGACTGCAGGTCGAGGTCGGCAGCGAAGCTTTCTGGCAAAAGCAGTGTTGCTACGCTGGTCGATCCCCACTGATGACGGTCCGTCTGCGGCTGCAGGCCGTGGAGCTCACCGCCAGTGTTTTAGTTTGACTGTTAAAAAGTGTTTAGATAATTAAAAGGTATTTATTTAGAAGCGGGCTGGCTGTTAGTTAGCTAGCTAACGCTAGCATGCTATTCCACCAAGTTTCCATGCTACATAAATAAGCCAGACAGAGTTGTCCCTCATCTGGCGATAGAAACCCTGATTTTCCCATAGACTGTATAAGAAGGCTTTTCCCGTTCTGTTAGCTCAGAGCTCCACAGCCTAAGTCCACAGGTACTAATTAGTTTTGCACCAAATGTATCGTCAAGAGTGTTGTGAAAGTCGAGGTGTGCAGATTGGCCACTTTGTGATGCGAGAGCACATATGTGAAGTAGCAGTGACAGATTCCAGAGGATGTAATCACTGAGTTGTGGTTGTGATGGAAAATGAACCAGAGTAAAAAAAAAAGTATACGAGTAAATGTTGCATTATAAGTTTGCAGCTGTCATTGTGTTCATGTAAATATCAATCTACACATTTGTGAATATTTTTTCTGTAACTTCACATTCAGAATACAGGTGTGTGAACATTTTCTACAAGTGCAAATTTCAACTTACAAGTTCAGATTTTTTTTACAAGCTCTCATGTTTTTTTTCTTTGTATGACTTCAAATTCAGATCACATGTGTGTGAATATTTTTTACAAGTGCAAATGTTATTTTTACAAGTGCAAATGTTATTTTTACAAGTGCAAATTTTAACATACAAGTTCAGATTTTTTGTTGTGCAAGTTCTCACATTGTATTCTACAAGCTCTCCCTTTTTGCACCATATTTACCTTCATACTATTTGCATAATATTACAAAAATATGTAATTGCATTTGGTCATTTCAACCCTTGGTAACAGTTATAAAGTTGCTCAGCCGATATCCTTTGAGAAGTTAGCTAGCGAAGTTAGCTAGCGATAGCTAGCTTAGCAACTAGCAGCTAGCAGTAACATTAGAAGGTGGAACCGTCCACGTCCAATTTAACTACTTGGCTTTTGTTTTCGATACAGTAATATTGGAATAGTTTCTTGCGTTTTTATTTCTCAGTATTATTTTGTGGTTTCATCCCCGTGTGAGGCTCAAGTGAATGTGAACTGGTTGGTAGTAGGCTATTCTGTTGCTACTGCAGGTGCCTCGTGGTGGCTACTGTGTGTTTATCAGTTGTAGCTGCAGGATGGGAGGTAAAGCTGCACCTTGTCAACTTCACTAGCAACGTTAAATGAAAGCTAAAATGTATGAGTAGTTTCCCATGTAACAAGTATAACGTTCCATTATAGCATTCATAACGGTAAATATCTTTTTCTTGTGTTTGCTGTCTTTTAACAGGGGACTAAGGAACAAATGGAGGCTGCACTAGCATCACCGGAAGGGAGAGATGAGGAGGAGAGGGAAAGCAAAAGACAAGCAGGGAGACAGAGGCCAAGGAGAGATGTTGAATAGATTATTTGTTATATTAGAGATTGTCATTCAAAAAATAAATGCATTAAATTAACTGGTTTGTCTGTGTCTTTAAGTTTTTGGGTGTGTATGTAAACTGTTTTTCAATGTTTATTTTTCCATCAAATTATGACCTGGACACAGGAAACTTCTAACTGAATAATTATATTCAGATGCTACCTGTTTTAATAACTCATTAGGTATACAAGCTCTAAAAAGACATTAACAAAACGTGTATCTTTATTATAACATTTATTCAAACATCACTACTGTACACAAGTATATTCAGCATGAAGCGGCGATCAGACTCAGCTGCCGATGATGGTGTTTCTTCCAGACTGCACACAGAAGGAGAAAGCTTTAGGTTAGTCCAGTAGTTATCCAACCTTTAGGTTAGGCCAGTAGTTATCTGCAGACAGAAGGAGAAAGCTCGGTTAGGCCAGTAGTTATCCAACCTGTCCTGGTAACATTATAATTGTATCACAAGTATATTTAAGCATACTGTAACATGAAGGTACTTAATGTAACTGTGTAGTGGTGTAGTTTCTTCATCATGGTCTTAACTGACAACTGTTGACCATTTAACACACTTACACCTACCTTTACTGTTAGTGTTATGATGAGAACTGTAAGAAGCATTTCCGAATTAGATCATCATACACATCACATGTCACCAGAAAACACCAGCAGTGTTTAGAAAATCGTTTCTATGTTTCTATTGGTGGTGTGGTTGTTTCCTGTCTGGTGTACACTGGGTCCATGGTGTCCACAATGACTGAATCTCTCTTTATGGAGCAGTTTGCACCTTGAGGCCAGGATTGCCTGTGCTCTTGTAACTGGCTTCAGCTTCGGGCAGCAAATGGTCTGGCAATTCCCTACATCGGCTATTTAGAACTGGATGTAGAGTTGTGCGGAAAGGTCATGCCCCGCTGTGGAATTCTTGTGGTGAGGGATCCCCCTGGTGCTGTGTCTTCTGCCCCTGGCATCTTGGGGATGAATGTCATTCGTCGGTGCTATAGAGAACTTCTTGGTGCGCTTGGACCTTCTCTTTTTGAGTCATCTGCAGTGTTACAGGTACCTCGTCCTGTTGTTGTGGCATTGCAGCAGTGCCATGAGTCGGTTAATCAAGAGTCAGAGTCCACCGCCGGCACAGTGAAAGTTCGAGGTAGGAGAGCTGTGCGTGTACCAGGAGGCCACATGAAGTTGGTTGCCAGTGCTTGTTCGGAACAGTTTACAGGTGGGACTGTTATTCTGGAGCCGCCTGAGACTGGGTTGCCCGCTGGGCTGCTTGTTTCATCTTGCCTGGTGCGGGTTGTCCGGGGCACAGTGTATGTTCCTGTGGTCAACGTGGGGACGACAGCTGTTCTTCTTTACCCACAGACTGGTCTGGGTAACCTCAGTGCAGCGCAAGGTTGTTAGTCTGCCGGCTGGTGTGACTGAGGATAGGACCACATTGGCGACTGTTAACACTCAAACTGTTTCTTCCTCTGTGCCTGATAGGGTGGAGTCTGTGGATCTGCCTGCGTTGTTCGATCCAGATAGGGAAAAAGTAAGGTCCTTGTTGCAAAAGTATGATGAATGAAAACGACTTGGGGTGTACCAATCTTCTCTCTCATGATATACCCTTGCTCGATGAGGTCCCAGTCAGGCTGATATATCGCCGCATTCCGCCTTCAGAGTATGAGGCAGTGAAGACGCATATCAATCAGCTGCTTGAGTCCCAGGTCATACGGGAAAGCTGTAGTCCTTACGCTTCTCCCATTGTGTTAGTGCGGAAAAAGAATGGAAGTCTGCGCTTGTGTGTGGATTATCGCTTGTTAAACAGCAAGACTTGGAAGGATGCATTTCCTTTGCCGCGAATAGAGAAAAGCCTTGACGCGCTGGTTAATAAGAATTCCTTCAGTTTCAATAGGGCCTTCGCCGCTGTCGGCGCTCGGGCCCTAATAATTCCTTCAGTTCCAATAGGGCCTTCGCCGCTGTCGGACTGAAAGTCCTCGAATAAACTATACACGGGTTTCCTGTTTACAAACATTACAGGGCATACCAGGGGCAGAAAGCCAGATTGGTGAGCTGGTCTGCTACTGCAACAACCTTAAGTATTGAAGCTTTCCTTATTGTTTGTATATAACTGCTAACTCAATAAAACGTGATTTTAGTTGGATCTGTTTGTCTGTCTTTAATTTTGCATGTTACTGTGATATACGTATGGCTATAATTGTTAGGCTAGTAATGTAATGCCATGTTAGCAATGCAGCATCTACTGGACAGCGCGAATTTGCTTTTATATTAAAGTTACGTTACGCTTATTTACGTTACTTTACGACCTGCCACATTTCATGACTGCACACATACACAAAATACTGGACTGTATATCAAAGATTTGACCATGTGGGAAGCCTTAGCACCTCCAACCGTGCCGATTATATTAAAAAACGTACTCTCAGCAATGGTGAGATCTTGCCAGATCCCTATACTATACAGGACGATCTGTGTATTGTGGATGACAAGAAATGGCCAGCAATTGAATGGCCTGATATATACAACTATCTAATTCAGACACCAAGTGTGTATACTAGAGAAAGGATTTGAGCCTACAAATCCCTTGATGCATACAACTACGTGCTATGTGGTCATGTGCAGCTTGTCAAATACTTTGATGCTGCATCGGATTTTTGCGTGTTGAGGTCAGGTGTGCTCCCTAGTCAAAGGCAAGGCATTAAAGCCAAGCTGTATGATGCCTGGGTGTTATGTCCACAAGGTCCTTGGGTACATCCTTACGGCTAACTGCAAATGCATGGCAGGGTACGTCTACCTATCAAAATGTATCTGCAATCGCACAAAAATAATGTATGTTAATTCTGCTTTTACTCACATTACCCTGTCCATCACTCCAGCCTCGCCTCTTGTTGTAGTCATGCTGTTACAGGGTATACTGAGGAAGCAGCACGAACTCCTGGTGGGCTTGAAAGGGATTGAGCCTATAGCTGACAACATCTTAATAGTGGGCTGTGGCAACACAGAGGAGGAAGCCATCCGAGACCATGATGCAAACCTCACCGCACTGATGGACAGATGAAGGGAAGTGAGACTGAGGCTGAGTCTTAAGAAGCTACAATTTCAAGTTAGGGAGTCCGCTTTCACGGCCACGTCCTCTCAGGCGAGGGCCTCAAAGCTGACCCTGACAAGATCAGAGCAGTTCTGGACTTGCCCAACCCCACAGACACTAAAGGCGTGCAGCGTTTTGTGGGGTTTGTAAACTACCTATCCAAGTTCATGCCACACTTATCTGAGGTCTGTGAACCACTGAGGAGGCTGCTCGTTAAGGATGTGCAGTGGCACTGGCCAAAGCACGACACAGCCATGAACGAGATCAAGACGCTGATCACGGCAGTGCCTGTTTTGAAGTATTATGACATTAACAGGCCGGTCACCATACAGAGCGACTCCAGCCAGACAGGCCTGGGCTGCTGCTTGCTGCAGGAAGGACAGCCAGTTGCATTCGCATCCCGGGTATTGTCCCAAACAGAGCAAAATTATGCACAAATCGAGAAGGAGTGCTTGAGTATTGTGTTTGCCTGTCATCGATTCCACTACTACCTGTATGGGAAGAGTGATGTTACAGCAGAGACAGATCACCGCCCATTGGTGTCCATCTTCAGTAAGCCCCTCCTCAGTGCACCAAAGCACCTCCAGAGCATGCTCCTTACGCTTCAGAACTACTGCCTCAAAGTGGTGTACAAGCCAGGCCCCGAAATGTACATCAGTGACACGCTGATGTACAGAAACAGAAACAATAATTTCTGCAGAATTCATTGCTGCCGAAAATTGCATCTAGGTAGCAAGGAAATGCTACTACAGAGTCTGATAAAACATTGATGTCTCTAAACCATCTAAAATTCTAATCATTATTGATGAACATAACAAAGAGATTTACTATTGCCTAGTTTTTAAACAGTACTTTGCCTTATAAAATCATTATTTTCCCTAGTGGATGCAATTCTCGGCAGGGATGCGAAACTTGGCACCTGTTACCCACTGATGACGGTCCGTCTGCGGCTGCAGGCCGTGGAGCTCACCGCCAGTGTTTTAGTTTGACTGTTAAAAAGTGTTTAGACAATTAAAAGGTATTTATTTAGAAGCGGGCTGGCTGCTAGTTAGCTAACGCTAGCATGCTATTCCAACCAAGTTTCCATGCTACATATATAAGCCGGACAGAGTTGTCCCTCATCTGGCGATAGAGGGTTTTCACCGACGTCACGTTCTGGGCGGTAACCTGGATGGCCATGTTGGAGGCACTCGGTGTAAACAACTGAATGGAGTAATGGAGTATTGTGCACTTTGGATGCTTTAATACTTTATATCTAAACAACAGAAAAGCTCATCAAATGCGTCCAAGATGCAAAGGCATGGAAGGACTTAGACCACAAAAAAGGCGCGATATTTTGAGAAATTACAGTTTACTGGCGGTGCAGATCCCTACAAGTTGGCTCCCTCTTCTTGGATCCATGGCGACCCAGTGATTCTTCCTTCAGTTGCATATCCTGAGTTCATTCAGTTCCATTCAGTTGTCAACTACCTGTTTTTTTCGCCGAGCCCATACACAGTGGAAGACCTTAAATCCTACAAAAGTTGGGTGAGAGAGACGCAGTACCAAGTCATTAACGACTATGTGTTGTGAAGCCAAAGTAAGTAATGCAATAACGTCTTTAATCAACCTAACCTTAACTGTATGATATCATTGCGATACTCAAGGTGTAGCCAAGTGACTCTCAATAGTTTTTTTTTTAATTTCAAAGACCGAACAAGACAGATTTTCCGTCGTAGATCCTGGTTGAGCTTTGCCAACCACAAGCGCCTCCTTTCCTCTGATAACTTCTGGCATTCCTCTCCCTGGTTTTTAATAACTTTTGGAAGTCGATAATATTCCAAATGTTTTTCTCGGTCTGACCTATTGGTACAACCTGAAACACAGCAATAATTAACCATTGTCCTTGACGCCGTTCGGGATCTATTTCAGTGCCTATGCTTTGTTGTGATGCGGAGTACCTCCAACATGGCGAATTCGGGTCTGATGACGCGTCTGATGACGCGTCTGATGACGCGTCGTGAAAACCCTCTATAGAAACCCTGCTTTTCCCGTTCTGTTAGCTCAGAGCTCCACAGCCTAAGTCCACAGGTACTAATTAGTTTTGCACCAAATGTATCGTCAAGAGTGTTGTGAAAGTCGAGGCGCGCAGATTCGCCACTTTGTGATGCGAGAGAGCACATATGTGAAGTTGCAGTGACAGATTCGAGAGGTTGTAATCACTGAATTGTGGTTGTGATGGAAAATGAACCAGAGTAAAAAAAAAAGTATACGAGTAAATGTTGCATTATAAGTTTGCAGCTGTCATTGTGTTCATGTAAATATCAATCTACACATTTCTGAATATTTTTTCTGTAACTTCACATTCAGAATACAGGTGTGTGAACATTTTCTACAAGTGCAAATTTCAACTTACAAGTTCAGATTTTTTTTACAAGCTCTCATGTTTTTTTTCTTTGTATGACTTCAAATTCAAATCACATGTGTGTGAATATTTTTTCAAGTGCAAATTAAATTTTTACAAGTGCAAATTTTAACCTACAAGTTCAGATTTTTTGTTCTGCAAGTTCTCACATCGTATTCTACAAGCTCTCCCATTTTGCACCATATTTACCTTCATAAGGGAGCCCCCTCGCTGTTATCACGGCATCTAGGATGTATCCCGGAGCATCCCGGGGACTCACATGCAACAGAGGGGAGCTCTGCGAGCGAGGACGGCAAGGCAAGGAAGAGTAGGAAGGCACCAGTAATGGGGGGGCACCCCATTCATCACAGACCATTTGCACGCCACACCAAGAGGAGCAGGGACAGGCATACTCCCGGAGTGGCAGGCTGATTAAGCCTTGGGATAAATTGGACCTTTAAAAGGGACAAACTGAATAAGGAAAGTGAACTCATGAAAACAAGAACACTGTTAACAGCCGTTATATTAGTAGTTGCAACAGTTGCGTTAGGTAAATTAGGTTTTTCTGTTCATTTGAATAGCCTGTTATTAAGTCGGTACATTCTCTGCAGAGTTAACAGGTATAGTTTTGCTGAAGTTCATGTTTATTGACAATGCCATTTCATGTTTGGACATCTCACTACAGGAAGGGAGATGTTACAGGGTATACTGTTGCACTGCTTAGGCAACAGCTCCACCCTGTGGGGGAATTGGGTATGTTTACATGTAACAGGAAGTCAGCAATGTTGGGTGCTATCCGTTCTCTTAATACATCCATGGTGTTAACCAGTGCGTGTCAGTTGTGCAGCATTGTCAATACACGGTTCTTAACCCACAGTTTGTGTAGCGTCCTTATTCACCAACATACAACACATGTTGCTGCCATCATGTGTCAAGTTGAACTGTCAGGACGGAAAAATGCTACTGAAGAGGAGGTTGCCTGCACGTCCAAGCCCAATCAGTGGAAGGATATGTCCCGATCAAAAGTTGAGCCACAGAAACTAAAAATGATTAACTTTAGCCATCCAAAAAGGCATCTAACCAAGTTACCCCAATCTCGTTGTGTACCAACACTCCAAAACGTTCCAGGTAGGCTACACACTGAGCCATCTGCATCTTAGAGACGCAAACATTATGAATAGAAAGAATAAAACACAACTTCCTCCTTCTGTCCCACTCTTCCATTTGCCTAGATTTGGAATTACTTGCAACATGTATAATTTCAATGAGCAGATAAAACACAACAGATAGGCCTGCATGTAAATAAATTATGAATACAATGATGGTGTTGCATTTTCATAATACAAAAATACATACAAACCGTAGTAAAAAGTTCACTGAAAAAGTTGTATTAAATTTACTGCCTTTCTATTGAAAATATATAAATCTGTTCCTACACACGTCAATTACATCCGATGATCTTCAGGCTTAGAAAACAATGTGCCCAGATGCTGCTTTGTTTACAGCCATCAACACCGACATGGACTCTGACACACACAGATACAGCCTCTGAAACTGAATATGAACTCCCTGAACCTCTGACAGCTATGTATGATCCATCTGCAAGGGACCTATCACCAGCTGACCTAAAAGTGTGACGTTAGCTTTGACAAAATGAGAGGAAGATGCACAATTACTAAACTGGAACATCTACAGGATGTGACTAAAGAGCAGGCAAAGTGCACAACATGGAACATACACAGAGTAGGACGTATAACTGGAAGTACTTTTAACAGGGTTGTTAGATGTAAGTCTTCAATTGAAAGTGTGGTCAAACATGTAATGCAGTATGACGCCAAAGAGCTCACTGTACCAGCTGTCATGTGGGGCAGGCAAATGGAAGATACTGCACGTCAGTGTTACAAAACAGAAATGAGGAACACACATACAAATTTCAACCTAAAAGCAGTGAGGCTAACCGTGAAAGCAGACAAGCCATATCTGGCTGCTTCTCCTGATGGAGGAACAGCTGTGGAACAGGTTTACTAGAGACATCAAATGTCCATACAAATACAGAGAAGGGACTACAGGGGTCTGAAGCTGATGCTACCTTCTGCCTAGATGAATATTATGAGCTGCGCCATAACCACTCATACTACTCACAGGTTCAACTGCAAATGTATCTTTGCCAATTGAATATGTGTGATTTCATGGTGTGGACAAAGAACAAAGGGCGAAGTGTTCTTCATGGACCACCTCCTTCCCGAGCTGGTCTGCCATCGCCAAGACCCCCAGTTGGCTGAAGAGGTCAACTGTCCTCGTTGCAAAAGACCCAGCTTTGGCAAAATGATCACATGCTGTTGCCAACAGTTCCACTACAAATGTGTGAACATTGTCAGACAGACCAAAAAATGGAAATGTGGATATAAAGACATATAAATATTAGCCTAGGTGGATACTGTACTGCACATGATGCCCAAAATAATTCACCTCAAGTCATACATCATTGTTAAATATATATTCATTCATTTCACTTTGTTTGTTACATTACATCACACTACAAATATCATTACAAATTTCATTAATTATTCATACATCACACATACAGTTATACATTTTTAACACTTGTTTTTACAATGATTGTACGCTATATTCAAGTTGTCGGTCCGTTTGATCACAACAAAGCAGTGGTTCTTAAACTAGGGGTCGGAACAAGTTTTTTTTTTACATATATATATATATATATATATATATATATATATATATATACAAATGCTGCGGTCTATTTCCGGGGGACCACAGACCTCTTCAGATTTGTGAGACCTGCACAAATGGTGACAACGTGATCCAGCATGTCAACCTGGCTTATTGGTATGACGCTGTTCAATATTTGAAAATTCTTCAGCTGACCAATTACACATTCTACATGTATACGAACCCTCGATAACTGTCGGGACGTGTCAACGCACGAACCAGACAACTGTGACTTACCCGTAGTGAAACTAGGGATTTTTAAAGTTGCTCCCACACTCGCCAACTCTTCTCTTATTAGGAACCCTCTGTCTGCAAGTATGACATTGCCATGGTCAAGTTTGTTTAAAAAGTTTGAATCTAATGTTATTAGTTTGTCTGAGGCCTGACCACCCCACCCATCTGACAGAAAGGATATGGAGCCTGCAGGTGTTATGCCAATTAAATATTTGATTGTGTTCTGGTGTTTGTAATTGGACCAAGTTTCAGCTCTGGCTTTCAAATTGGATGTCCTCTGTATAAAAATGTCAGTACAGTCAATTATGCATCTACAGTTTTTGAATTTGGGTTTAAATGATTTAGGCAAGTTTGCTCTCACTGCTTCCTTACTCAGCCAAATTACTAGTGGTTTTAGGACGGAGGACAGCAGGGGTACCCACTCCCTTAAAATTTTGGAAACAGTGGAGAAGGGAAGGCCGAATCGGCATGCTATGTCCTTGTTGGAGAGGCCAAGTCTGAATTTCATGAACACTAACAGGAGATGGTTCTCCCATGTTAGTACACCCTTCAGCGTGATCACTGTGTTTCTTTTGAGAATGCTCAAAAGCCATAAAAAAGCCTGTGCTTTTTGGAGACCGGTGAAGAAGCAAAGCGCAGTCTGAAATAGAATTGAACCCGAATTTGGAGTTCTTCAGTATCTCTTTCAGCTGCCGGTTTTCCTCTTGTACGGCCTCCAGCTCTCTTTTCAGTGAGGAGTAGTCCTTACGCAGCTCTCTATATTGTCTTTCGAGTGCACTCTCAGGGGAAAGCTCATCTAAAGGAGAGAGAGAGAGAGACACACACACACACACACACACACACACACACACACTCACACAATAACTTACAACAAGTTGAAAGGGATTTTACTAAGGAAAGGCAAACACATTGTGTAACAAACTAACAGTGTCAGTTTATGAATTAATCAAAATTAGGAGTTTGGCATACCTGCAGCTGATTCCAGATCAGGCATGACACTATAAACGGGTTTCCTGTTTACAAACATTACAGGGTGCGTGCGCATACCAGGGGCAGAAAGCCAGATTGGAGAGCAGGGGCCTGTTTCACAAAACCAAGATAAGGGATTAAGCCAGGATTTCCCCGTTATCCTGGATGAATTTAGCCTTGACTCGGTTTCACGAAAGCGGAAGCACATAAATCACCATGGAGATTTATTCTGTGCAGCTAGCCTGCTCCCGACTAGGCTAACAGCCAGGATTTATTTAATCCTGGAGCCTTTTCTGATCACCCAGCAGTGGTTTTACCCTATTCTTATCAGCCTGAATTAAAATACAACAGGTGCATATTGCTGTTCATTTAAGTACTGTTATTATTTAAAGTTGGGACCATAATTTTTTTTAATAATTATTCATGTGATAGTCATTGTTACTGTTATATTGCTGTATGAAGACTGCTGTTCATATTGTTGTTAGAAGTTTGATGAATATATGATGGCAGTTGTTGAGATAATTAGAAAAGGCTGATACAATTTCAAATGTGTTTTAAATGAAGTCTGTTACTAAGGGCAATACATACAATGCTGTACATTTCTATAGTTGACCAATGTACCTTGAATTATTTTAGTTGATTCATTTGTTTTCATTCTTTAACAATAAGGCATATAATATGTATATAAGGAAACTCGTCCTCTATAAAAAATAAAAAATAAAAAACGCGAGAAAAAGCATGGCAGATAATAGCGGACAGACTGAATGATAGTCTAAAAATATACATTTATGAACTACTGCTCTTAACTGAAACCATTCAATGAGTCACTGTCATTTGCAAAAACGAACAGTTGTACACTTTGCATTAAAAGCGAGCAGTGGAAGTTAATATGACTTAGGAAATTTATATTTTAGCCCATGAGAGAGAGGGAGAAACAGAGTGAAAGAGATATTTAGCATTCATACTCTAGCGTTGTAGAAAATTGATCTTCATGGTAAATTTCCTGACTAACATTATCTTCTGCTTACTTTTAAGGCAAAGAGTACAACTGTTAATTTGTGAAAATGATTAGTAGCCTAATCCTTGAATGGAATGATTATGACGGTTTCAATTCAGAGCAGTGGTCAGTTAATGTATATATTTAGGCTGCTTACGCATTCAGTCGGTCCGTGATCGTCTGCTACGCTTTCTCTCGTTGTTTCATTACATCGGCCGTGTTTCTTTTCTTTTATACAAATAATGTGTTTCACGTTATCATACTTCCACAAGAAGCTGCTGCTCACTCTGTATAAAGTATGAACAATGCGTATTCTCCATTTTGGCATCAGTAAATCTGTGATCGACCTCGCGGTCTTTTGAGGAAAGCCGTGGACGCGCATCTATCTGAATTACTTCAGCCTGGCTCAACCTAGTCGCTCCTCCTCAGCCTGACTTGGCCTTCGTGAAACGCACCAAGCCAGGATGCACAGATTAAACTAGGTCAAGCCTCACTTTATCAGTTATCCTGGATTTATATATTCTGCTTTTGTGAAACAGGCCTCTGGTCCGCTACTGCAACAACCTTAAGCTTTCCTTATTGTTTGTATATAGCTAACTGCTGACTCAATAAAACGTGATTTTAGTTGGATCTGGTTGTCTGTCTTTAATTTTGCAGTGTTACTGTGATATATATGTATGGCTATAATTATCATTTTAGGCTAATATAATAGCCAATGTTAGCAGCAGGGTTACCCCTGAGTGTACCCCTATGGTTTGTTTATGCGTTAAAAAAATGGCCTGGATTTCCGGGAAAAGGTACGCTATGTGTGTCTCCATTTCAAAACATCACTGCAGGTTGACTGTTTTTAGCAGCAGAGGTTGATTGTGGGTGAGAGGGCGACAACACTGTTGTGGTTAGCTCGCCGAAACTCTACTGCAGCTGTCTCGGCAACGTTAGCTAATGTCCGCTAGCATATAGGCTAACTCTAGCCAGTTAGCTTTGTGTGTAACGTAATAAAAACCCAACTATCTCGTAGGAGCGAAGCTTAATATTTTATTCAATAACGTTATTGTACAAAAGGAGCACTAGCGCCACAGGTCTTATGTTGACAACGTGGACGCAGATATAAGAAACTACGAAGGCAGTCGTAATATTTACCTAGCTAGCAGGCTAGGCTAACGCTGTTACGCTAACGTTAGCAAAACATCGGCGTAGCTTTAGCTAGCAGTCTAAACTAATCTCGCGGACCTTTAACTATCTACGGTCCGGACTCGAGTACTACAGCCCTGACAGGTAGATATCACTTAGCTGAACAACTGAACAAGCTGCAACTTTTCTGACTGATACAATGGGAGCCTCTTGCATATTACCCCAATCTGCCCTTCTTATGGCTTGAAGCCATAACCTCCGCCGGTTTTTGCCAAAACCATGCTTCCCCCTAGGTATGTTAAACATCAGGCACCAAAGAATTTCTAATATGGGAACAAGTTCCACTCTCTCACAAGGTGAAAAATGCACTAAATACTTTTTCAATTTGGAAAAGAGAAACTTTGAGTTGTCTTCCCTGTGTAAACTTAAAATTAATAATCTAATATGTGAAGATGTAAAGGTATTTCACAGTATGTAGCAGATTTCTATCAAAAGTTATATGCTGCTGATTTTGAAAATGAAAGAGATATGGATATGTTTCTGGAAGATATGGAAAGGAACATTAAATGCGTTGATGAAAGTTTTAAATCAGTTTGCGATCAGAAGATTAGTTTAACAGAAGTACAAAAATGCATTGACTGTCTCAAAGAAAATAAATCTCCTGGGAATGATGGGTTGATAAGTGAATTTTATAAAGTATTTAATGAATCATTAGCACCTTTTTTAGCGGCCATGTTTGTAGAAGCCATAGGAAAAGGAGAATTACCTCCAACTCTTCGACAAGGTCTTATTAAATTGATTCCTAAACCAAAAAAAGATAAATTGAGTATTGAGAATTGGAGACCAATTAGTCTCTTAAATAATGATGCTAAGATATTCGCATTGGTCTTTGCTAAAAGGTTGAAATCAGGATTGGATGATATTATTGATGAAGAGCAATTGGGATTCATGCCAGGAAGAAATATTTGTAATAACATACGATTAGTATTGGATATGATTGACTATGGTGAATATATATTGGACAATAGCTTTATTTTATTTGTGGATTTTTATAAGGCATTTGATACCATAAGTCACCAATTTATGTTTAAAGTTATTAAGTGTCTTGGTTTTGGGAACCAATTTTTGAAAGCTGTCGAAACGCTATATAAGGGTTGCAACAGTTCAATTAAGTTAGCTCACGGTACGACTCCTAGATTTGATATTGGTCGTGGCATAAGACAAGGGTGTCCACTTAGCCCCTTCTTATTCCTCCTTGTTACACAAATTATGGCTATACATCTTAAAAATGGTAATTTCCAAGGTATAGTTGCCTTAGGCAGAGAATTTAAATTATCTCAACTAGCAGATGATACAACAATTTTTCTAGCCAATAGACATGAAGTGATAAAAGCAATTAGCTGTATTAAGGAATTCTCTGATGTATCAGGTTTAAGAATGAATTTGAGTAAGTCTGTTTTACTACCACTTAAGGAATGTGAACTAACCGAAATAGAAGGAATCCCTGTGAAGAATACAAATACATACCTGGGTGTTATCATTGATAAGAATGAAAAACGTCGCAGTAACCTAAATTTCAGTCCTATAATTGAACAAATTAAGAAAAAATTCAATATGTGGTTGATGAGAGATCTTTCATTGAATGGTAGAGTATTGTTATCTAAAGCTGAAGGACTATCAAGGTCTGTCTATGTATCATTATCATTGAACATCCCTTCTGAAATATCCAAAAAATTGGATAAAATCTTATTCAACTTTATTTGGAGGAACAGATGCCATTACTTAAGAAAAGACATCCTGTGCAACATTAGAAGAAATGGTGGTCTAGAGGTATTAAGTTTTGAAACACTAAATAATACTTTCAAAGTAAAATGGTTAACTAATTTAATTGAAGAAAAAGACTGTATTTGGAATATTTTCCCTAAATATGTATTTGGATTAGTTGGTGGAGTTAAATTTCTGTTAACATGTGATTACAAAATTGATAGATTACCTGTAAAGTTATCAAATTTTCATAAACAAGCTCTGCTGGCCTGGAAGTTAATTTACAAGCATAATTTTACGCCAACCAATTACCACATTTGGAATAACAAGGATATTCAATATAAAAAGAAATCTCTGTATTATGGAAATTGGGTTACTAATGGTATTGTATTGGTAAAACAACTCCTTAATGCTGACGGGCAGTTACTAAAGTATAATGAATTCCTCTCCAAATTCCGGTTAGCAGTCACTCCAAGAGAATATGCAACAGTTGTTGATGCTGTGCCGAGGAGCGTGCTGCAACTTCTCAGAGGATCAGTAATGTCAGTAATCAATCCGCTTAATAATAGTATATTCCTTGGGGGGATTGACGTGACCAAGAATAAATGTTCTAATAAACACATCAGGAATTGTATACAAGAGGTAACTCTGCCCTCAGGAAGATTCTTTTGGGCTTCAATTTTTGGAGAAATGAACTGGCAAAAAATCTGGTTAATTGGTGACAAATTCTGTCTTAATAACAAAGTAAAAGAGGTTTCTTTTAAAATCTTACATAAAATATATCCAGTAAAAAGGACATTAAGGAGATTTAAACTTGATATTGAATATTCTTGTACTTTCTGTGAACTAGAAGAAGAAACAATCTGTCATTTGTTCTTTCACTGTATGTATACTAAAATATTTTGGGTAGATGTTCAACATCTTATAAGACGGAACACTGGGCAATCAATTCAATTTAAAGATAAAGATATTTTTATTTGTTTTGAAGACAATGAGTTGGACAATGATGTTGTTTATTTTGTTCAATTAATATTGTTATTGGGGAAATTCCACATTCACAAGAAGAAATGGACGGACTCCAAACCAAGCTTTGAACACTTCCTTCAAGAACTGCACCATTACGGCAACACTATAAAAGACATTAAAAATAAGAAGGCAATTAAGACTGGAAGAGTGTTTGAAAAATGTCTCATGTACCGGTGATACATTTGACTTAATATGTACTGCACTTTAATTTTCTACTTTTTAAAATATTTTCTACTTATATTTGTCTTTGTATATGCACCTCTGGTAATGGCTATTTATATTTGTACATACTGGCGTTGTACTTATGTTCTTTACTAAATAAAAAAATAAATAAAAAAGAAAAAGTTCCACTCTCTCGTTACTTCCGGCTTCTGAACTGGTTGCAGTTCCACCAGAGTTCCATATAGGGGGCGCTCACAGGCCAGTGCAGAATGAATGGGACTCTATGGAGCTATACCCCTCAAAATCCACTTTTCTCAGGATATCATTTTTTGTCTAGTAATTTGAATGTTGCATTTGAAAGGGGAGGCTAAGAAAATACACACTGCTGGGTGTTAGACTTTTTTAAAGTGGCTTTTTTTGTTCTAAAAAGCCTTTTAAAATGTCATTGACGTCATACACATATACGGCCAGAGATTCTGCTTTACGGCAATCTCTGAGTCGCTTCCTTTGTTCTCTCGAGGCATCGACAACACAGCTGACAGATTAGACTCTCCCTGTCAATACACGTGCTAGAAAGAGGTTTGCTAATGTTTTAAAGACCACGCTGAAATATTCACTCTGGCATTCTGGTTCTGCTTCGGATGCCGTCAAGCGGGATCTCCGATCGTAATCAGTCCTTCACTGACCAATCAGCATTCATTAGCAGAATGCTAGCGTGTTATGGGCAACAACGACTCAACCTGTAACAAATCGAAAGGGCATAAGTACTCGTTCATTCAACTTTTGACCTATAATCCATGTTGAACTTGCAAAAACTACAATCATATCTGAGATTTCTCAACGACAATCAGGCGAAAGAGACAAATTTAGCCGTCTAGCTCCATAGAGTCCCATTCATTTTGCACTGGACCGTGATCACCCCCAGTGGAACTCTGGTGGAACTGCAACCAAAGTAGGTACAATGGGGCTTAATAGGGAGTGGAACGGCTTTCTGTAGACGGGCTTTGATCAGGCACCCATCACTGGCTCTCTTTGTACAATTCACCAGGCAGCAACTCCTTGGCATTTTGACTTACGCTATGCTGCTACTACTACTAGCTACTACTACTAGCTACACGAAACATGTCTTCTTTCTGCCCCCCGGTTGCGTGCGCAAGCAGTGATGACGTTGCCAAGAAATCCATGTATTAGGCTAACCGACATAAAAACATGCCAATCTCTAGGTATGGTGAAGGGTATGTGATGATGTGGGGCTATTTTAATTACAAAGGCCAAGGGAACTTTATCAGGATGCATAGCATCCTGGATCCATGAAATAACTGGCTTTTAAAAATAAAAATCTGCCTGCCTCTATGGGAATTTAACATAGGGGTGTACTCACATATGCTCCCTGTATTTTAAGGAAGAACATTTATTTATTTACGATACATTATTAATTCACAAAGGAAAATTGGTGTCCTTAAAGGTTGGATTTTCCCTCATTTTTTTAATTAAGGCATTAAGTTCAATTTCCAAAAGATGATTTTTTTTTTATTCCTCTTTTTAGTTAAATTTAGCATGGGTGTACTCATTTATGCTGTGCACTGTAATAAAGGGTTCTGCGGGAATACTATTAAATCTTCAAGTTCGATGCCATATGCCAGCACAAGGTCGAGGGTGTGGTTAAAACAGTGAGTGGCCTTATGCACACTCTGACTAAAACCAATTGAATCTAGTAGTGAGTTGAAAGCAATACTAAGGCTATTGCTGTCAACGTCCACATGGATATTAAAATCACCTACAATAAGTACTTTGTCTGATTTAAGGACTACATATGATAAAAACTCAGTGAATTCCAATAGAAATTCAGAATACGGACCTGGAGCTCGGTAGATAACAAAAATAAGCATATTCATAATTTTGGTAAATATGTTTTGCCAATTTTTTTTTTATATATATATATATATATATGTCATAATTATTCCGCACATAGTAGTCCCCCTGCTGGTTGTACTACAGCACTTAACTTTCAGAAATAAGCATAATATAATTTTGGGGAATATATTTTGCCAAAAACATTTAATATTTGAATAATTAAAAAGAGTGGTCTCTCTTAACTAGAGACACCACTAGATAATTAGTCTTCTGTTGGTTTTTACTACAGCACTTACTTTTTAAAAATAGGCATAAGCATAATTTAGGGGAATATTGTTTGCTAAAAAATGTAATGGGAGTCATAGCAAAAAAATATTCCTAGACTTTCAGTTCACGGCTGTAACGTTACTGTTACATTAACGTTACTGTTACAGCGCCAAGGTCTGATCCCAGCAAACTTTTCTGTTGCTGCCGTTGAGTTTGCTGATCTGGCGAGATCAGATCATGGGGATCAGACCTCCGGTGCTGCCGTTTTGGTTTTCTTGGATCCTTGACTTTGAGAAACGGCTCCTATGTACGTTCAAACTTTGACCTGTGGGGGTGCAGTAATACGCTTAGCAGCGTAGAGAAGAAGAAGAAGAATCACGTGACGTCGGGGCCTCCACAGTCTACTTTATTGTAGTGAGGTGGACACTAATATATATTTAGTAAAATTATATTTTAGAAACAGCTATGGATATAACGCTGTACCTTATAGCTGCGATCATCCTCAGTGTCCTGATTTTGTTTGCGTTGAAGTTGCGGAGGAAAACACAGGAAAGTAAGGAGCTAGAGCTAACGTTAACGTTAATGTTAACTATTAGCTAGCATAGTCGTTAACAAGCTGTTTGTAAAGTTAACGTACCGTGTCGACACAGTGTCATATTTTGACATTATAATAAATATTTAAGTAGTGAGAGGAGACATTCAAGCCGAAATCTTTTCCGCTGTAACGTTAATTGATTTTTTTTCTTGGGTGATATTAGGCAACGTCAGCTCACAGCTGTCAACCTGTCATCAACTACGGAGGGTGATTAAGTGAAAGCCGTACTGCAAAGTTGTTATATTTTATGCATATGATACCTAAACTTAATGTATTCTGCGGCTACATTCAGAAGATTAACGCACCTATCTAGTCAGGACTGGGCAAATGCTTAATTTATATTAATACATATGGCTTTAGATCAGAATTGGTGGTGATGATGACATCCTTAGAGAAATCTTATCCGGGTAAGGACAGGGATGCACCAATCTAACTCTAGTTCTAGTGCCCAACCTCAGGGTATTAACTAATGCCCTGTACTGATCTGATATACAGATAGTGCTTTTTTCCTTTGCAGTCTTAACATATGTGTATTGCATAGACCGTACTATGACATATTGTGCTCTCTCTCCATGCTCAGTTGATGAGGAGCAGCGGAGGGATGTTATCCAGGCAGTGGGGGCCCCTCAGCGGGCAGCCGAGGAGCGAGGTGCCGGTATGCCTCGAAGGAGGAGGAACCTTGCAGCGGTGATGGCTAACAGAAGACCACAGAGAGAAGCTGTGGAACAGGGTAAACACTGTCAGTTATAACTTTGTTTAAAGGAGACATATCATGCTCATTTTCAGGTTCATACTTTACTAGAACGTGTCTACATGCTTTTATGTTAAAAAAAAACACATTTTTCTCATACTGTCTGTCCGAATACACCTGTAAACACCTTCTGTCAGAAACACTCCGTTTAAAATTGGTGTGTCAGGGCTTTTAGTGTCCCCTTGCCCGAAAAAGCCCAGTCCGCTCTGATTGGCTGACGTGAAAAATTTGGCAGACCTTTGCAAAGGCTAAATAAATATCCTGCTCGATCTACTTAATGCACAATCAACGTTCAATTAAGGCAACGTTTTGCATCAGATTATCTAAATCAAGCAAGGCCAGTATTTGTACAAACATACTTAATCTTTTATACGTAAAAATATCTTTGCAAATAAAGTCAACTAAGCCATATTTCTGAAAGTGTAGTTATTTGAGAAGATTGTTAAAAACTAGTGTTGTGTGTCGTTGGCCAAAGAGTCGTTCAAAATGGAAATCAAAATATGACAAACTGTCTTTAGAAGTTGCAAGTGCATCACTTACAGAGTAAAATTATTAGTTAAAAGCTCCCATCTCAACAGATGAAGTCTTGTGATACATGTAATATGTGATGTGAAAAAAGCATGTAACAAGTGGGCTGTTGATTTCAGAGGAGGAGCATGTGGAGGAAGAAGAGGGGGAGCAGCAGAACTTTCAGCCGACCGTGAAAGTTGGAGCCAAGAAGCAGAAGAAGCTGGAGGAGAAACAGGCCAAGAAAGTTCAGAGAGAGGTAAGGGGTTCATACTTCACATTAATACCTCTTTTACACCAATGAACAGAAGTGGACTAGGGTTATCTGACCCGTGTTCAACCCTTCTTTTGTCAATTCAAACCAAGCCAGTCAACATGGGTTAATCCCCTGTCACGACTTTTTTGACTGAGGTTTGGTAACATTTAAAGTAAAGCTAGGCTTTGCTGTCGGCTTCCCAACTGCGTCCCAACTCAAGACGGAGAGAAAAAAACAGAGCTTGTGCGAGTCATTGTTCACACTGAACTGCCGGCTGCAGAAGTGTGTCTCAGGCGTGCAAGAGAGAAAAAGAAAGTGGCGGTGCTTTGAATAAGAGAAATACAACTTTTTTTCGAATGTTTTTTCTGGTGGTTCTGATGGTTACAATCTAAAGCACAGTGATACAAAATCTGTTTTTTAGGGTGTTTTTACACCTATAGTTTGTTTGCTTTGGTCCAAATCAGTTGATGAGTTTGTAAACTTGGAGCGGTTTCCCCTTGGTTCAGTTTTGTTTTACACCTGGAAAAATCAAGCGTACCAAAATGGCGCCGCGTTAAGCTAAACGCTAAAGGGGGAAAGTTGCCGATTTTCAACCCTTCTGAAGCGAGTCATCCAGTGGGGATTTACGGGCAGGTAACTGCGGACCTCCGAGTACTGCCGCCATTCATCTGCATGTATGGCAGTATAGAAAATCAGCAAACTTTCCCTTACTTTACCAGCTAACGCTAGCGGTAGCTACCTAGCTTGATTGTCATAACGATGAACAAGACATTTTTAGGTGACCAAATGTTCCAATTAACTTTGATGAAGTAAAAGTTTAAGAAGAAAACATGGACAACATCCAAACAAGCTATTAAAATGTACACAGTGCCATGGTTAGCATTGCTAAGCCTCTGTCATGATTGACAGGTCGGAGTGTGTAGCTACGCTCCTAAAGCATCACCTGCTTTATTGTCAATTTAAAAATAAATAGGTCCATAATTTACAAAATGAACATCATACTGTATTGAAGAAGACTTGAAAATAGCGATTGAGGTCATAACCTTATTATAAAAAATGTATTGAGGTAATAAATCAAGTGAGAAGTAGGGTCATTTTCTCATATATATTTCTACAGAAACAGATTAGATAGAATGCAGGTTTAAGGCACTTCCGCATTGGCTTTATTTCTCAGGCCCGAAAGGTTCATCCATTGTTTTTACAGTCTGTGTAAATGTAACTCTGAGATTGGCAACTTCATTCATTGTTTCTGGTCATGTGTGAAGCTACAAAGCTACTGGTCTATTATTGTGGATGATTTTTGTGTAATTTTTGGTGCTCCTATAGTGGTAGATCATACAGCTTTCCATCATAAAGCATTATAAATGTCAACAACAAAAGGCTATTCAGTCTACTGACTTTTGCCGCTAGGAAGAATGATTAGCTTTTTTGGATCAAGGACATCGCTCCAACAAAAACGTCATGGCACAGTCTTGTAATGGAGCGTATTCTGAATTAATACTTTACATGTGTGCTTCGCTCCTCACTGAACACATTCTATAGTCTGGTAATGAGGTAATGCTTCCTCACTCATCTTAATTTGTTTGTGACCGGTTTCTCTGTACGGTGGATGCCTCTCCTACTCAGTAACGTTAGCCTTGCTATGCTAGCATACACTATGCCATTCCTCACTATCTCATTTGCCGTTTAATTGCTTCCTTACTACGGACAGGTAGTAGCTCCCGCACCTCAAAGTCTTGTTACATATCCATGTTGTTCACTTAAACTTCACAGTTTAGGCCTTTACAGGTCACTATCATTCGTTTTTCCAACCCACCCTCTTTAATTTAGCAGCTGGCTAGTTAGCTAGCTAGCTTGCTAATTCCACCCTGACTGGCTGGCTGGCTGGCTAGCAGCGCATAATCAGTAATCAGTCCTTTTGACTGATATGACCGCGTACATTGTTTTCAGTGCGCAATGATGAAAAACACGAAGAACAGTTGTTACTGGATGTAACTTTAACTTCAGCTCTATGAGCGGGTGAGACTGCGCCTGGACGCGGCAAGAGATGTGACCCATGACCAGATTGTCATAGTTCATAAAAATGTAGCGCAGTGACAGGTACAGGCACTTCTATTAAGTCTTTTATTGTTGTTGAAAACAGCTAAAGGAGCATTCTGAGAGAGCATATTTTTATTTAATATAGGCTATTTGTTTTAGATACATTTTTCATTTACATGTGTTCTATCCATCCTTCCATCCTTGCTTCAAAGTCTTCACTACATATACTGTATGATTCTGGACATACATGGGTGTGAACTGCAACTTGTTGTTGGTTGGTGGAGGCATACAACCGCAAGGCAGTAATTCTACATTTTAGTATTTCTAGTACAGCAATTTTAAAGATTTAGTTAGTGTCTAATGACAACCTCAGCTCCCTGTTGAGGTTTTAAAACTCCACAGTTTGCAGTATCATCCAGTGTTGTCATGTGTTGCATTGTATTGTGTTGTTTTTTTTATTTCCAGGCGGAGATGGAGGAGAGGGAGGAGAGGAAAAGGATGCAAGAGCTCAGAGAGCAGGAGAGACGTCAGGAGGAAGAGAGAGAACGACACCTGGAGCAGAAACAGGTTACACACATTTACCAACGGTTTTGTCCCTGTGTGTTTATACGAGGAGATGCTGAGACTCTTTGGTGTTTATTCAGGAGGAGGAGGAGCGTCACGCTAAAGAGGAGCAAGAAAGACGAGAGGAGGAGGAGTACTTAAGACTTAGAGCCTCTTTCATCATAGAAGACCAGGGGGAAGAGGAGCAGCTCACTGAGGACCAGGTCACGTCTCTGCTGAGCTGAAATCATTTTAACATTCCATATTCTCTGTATTTTGTCTGTAATATATTTTAAATAAGTGTTTTTGTTTTTTTACTCTCAGTCACGCAACCTGCTGCAAGAATTCATACAGTACATTGAGGTAAGAGCTGACAGACTCTTCACACTCCAATCTATACTTAAGTATTTGAATACAGTGTATTTTACACTTTCTCCTTTGTCCCGCAGAGCTCGAAGGTGGTTCTCCTGGAGGACTTGGCTTCTCATTTTGGGATGAGGACACAGGATGCTATTGACAGACTGCAGGACCTGTTAGCTGAAGGCTCTCTCACAGGTTAGTGTGACCAGGGCAGGTATGGATTAAGCTGATCCGAGTAAAGAGAGAAACATGAGCTCTTTATATAAATAGAATGGCATGCAGAAATATTCCTGTGACTGGAGTTTACAAAAAGTTCCAGGGTGTGACAACTTAAGGCTGGTCTGTACTTATGCTCCATTTCTGCTGCAAGAGATGATCCTCTTTCGTTCCAGTCAGTATGCTGATGTCCAACAACAGAGTGTCTGACTCGTGGGTGAATTTCTATGAAGCCTGAAATGTATATGGATGTCTTTCTTATCTGAGATCTGTGTTGCAGTAGAGGGAATGCTACAGTTTTCCTACAACTAATATACACAGGAAATATAGATACAAAATAAAAACCATACGATGTGCTGTGTACAGTCATTAAAACCAGATAAATATCTGTTACCACATTGATAAGAAATAAGCTCCAACCATGTTTTCAGAATGCTTTAAAATACCAGAAATGTCAGCAAAACAACTAGTGCTGAGTTGATAAGTCGATCAACAAAGAAGTAATTGGCTTTAGCATTAATGGCAATATTACATTCTTCTCACTTGTGAGCTTTTTCTTTTCTTGAGTACAAATAAATATCTTTTGGTGTTAGACTGTTGGTTGGACAAAAAAATGTCACTTTGGGCTTTTGTTTTTATTCAAAAAATCAATTAATTGGGAAAATAATCCACATCCTTTTTGATTAAGAATAAGTGATAGTTGCACCCCCACAAACAATGCCACAGATTTATGATGGAGCATGACAAGCAAACAAATAACATTAGAGATCTGTGAAAATGCAGCACTGATGAACTGGGGATGTTTTCCATTATCTGTGGATGAAATTGCAGGCTACATTAAACCATAAATGTCCTCTGTAGACTCCATATCATCCCACTTCATTTCTTGCAAACAAAAAAAAAAAGCTGGCTTCAATGACCTTGACTACCTGGTTCGGTCAGTGGTAGTTAGATATGATGTAAGTCTAAACAATGTCGCCATCAACTGGGGCCCGTTTCAGGAAGGAGGTTTAACAAACTCTGAGTCTAACCCTGATCTCTGAGTTGATTTACCCTGAGATGGGAAACTGAGTTTTCGGTTTCAGAACAGCTGATTTGAGTTGGTTCAATCAACTCAGAGTAGGTTTACGCGCGTGCACCACCACAATAAAAAGGCAGCATGAATGGAGCCATGATACTACGATTCACAATGGTAACAACCACAAACAAACAGGTCTGCGGAAATACTCATGCGCACATACAGCAAGTTTGAACATGTATTTCGTTAAAAAAAAGAGAGAATTTGCGTGGGAGAAAATTGCTGCTAGAGTAAATGTGTATATTCCAATATAGTGTATATCATATTTAAAAGTATAATATTACTGGTGAAATGGTATTGAACCTATAATCTATTTCATTTAGGTGCAATACTGCGGGCGAAAAATAATTCTAATTCTGTTAATGATGGTGCATATATAACATAATTATAATTCATTATCCTTTATTTCAAAGGGTACTCATGGATGTATTGGGTTTACATCATTCACCTGCAATACTGTGGAACTCCTTTTTACTGGCTCTTACTGGTTTGTGTCCAGGGAACACTACAAAAACACTTAAAACAAGTTTCTGAGCGAGTCACACTCTTCTGACGGCGCTTTGTTATAGTGGCTTTACTAAAATGCTCCGCATCACCAATGTTGTAAAGAAAACTGCCATTTGCAAAAAAAACGTAATGTGACACAAATAATCTGCTGGGATGTAGAGCATGTCCACGATGGGTGACATTGATATGAGGACGGATAAGGTTATGTAGGCTACATATAGTAACTGCAAAGACTGGGAAGAAAAACGATACTGCTCAAATAGGTAGTTATATGGAAATTAAAATGCGTCAGGGCCTCAGTATCATCTCCCGATGTATGTTTAACACCCTGCGAAGTAACACAGCTTCTTCATCAACGGGATCGTCGACAAAAGGAAATGCCGTGTTTGAGAAAAAAACATTTTATAGTCTGCCTAACATGGTTAATAAACCAACACGTTTTTTTATTCATGCCAATTACAAACTGCACTAAAATGCGCCTGATACAGACTGAATGAATGAATGAGGAAATGAAACAGTGCTGTGTCAGAGGTTTCTTGAAGAAAACCTGCTCCCGACCAGGTTAGGTTCACAGGCTCAGTTACCATAGTAACTGACTCTGAGGTTAAGTTACCTCTCTTTCTGAAACAGAAAACCCAGAGTTTCCCTCATCTCAGGGTTAACAAACTCAGAGTTTTCTAAACCTGCTTTCTGAAACGGACCCCAGATGTTTAGATTAACCAGAACAAGTCCTTGTTCCAGTATTTTTTGTGGCGGTTACAGTTTATGTAATACTGAAGTCATTATTCTAATAAAGTGATTAAGTAGTATATCCATTTCCATTTTATTGGGGCCTGAGCACTGAGTAGTGCAAAAACCCTATTGTAATGAAAGGAATTATTATTTTATTATTATTAGTGTATCCTCGATGACATGACATGCTGTATGTTCCTTGCAGGAGTGATTGATGACAGAGGGAAGTTTATCTCCATCACTCCAGAAGAGCTGAATTCAGTGGCTCATTTCATGAGACAGAGAGGCAGAGTGTCCATCACAGAGTTGGCTCAGGCCAGTAACTCTCTGATCAACCTAATGCCCGAGAGCCGCAGCACCGCCTGATGGACACCTTACAGTAGTAAGCAAGACACCTGGAAGACAGTTTTCATGAGACTGCTGAAGAATATTCTAATCTGTGTGAAGATTGCGCTCACCTGCTGGCGAAAAGCATATTCTGGACTGTTCATTCTGCTATAAACTGGCGTTTAGATTAGGACTTGTTAGATTGACCTTAAAGTTGAAATTAACAAACAGTAACTGCTGTGTATGACATTAAATTAGCAAGCCCAATAACATTAAAAATGATTTAACATGATTGTGAAAATTAAGAAGTACAGTTTGAGATTCATACTTTTGTCATGTTTTCTGTTTGGGCTTGTTTATTGTGACATGACTCATGACAATTGCGTCATATAAGGTCTGTAAGAGGATAAGATGTACCAATTAAACATAGCTTCTCACCTAACATGCCATTGAGATGTCCAAAACCTATATCTTTAAATCCATCTAAGTGGATGCATGTTAAACAAGATGCAGAGTATGCTGCTATAGTAGATCTCTGCTTCTCACCACACAAGGAAAGCGGAAGGTGACGGACATCCGGCCGAAAAGAGAGTAATCTGGCGGAATTTCCGGCGGCACCGCAACAATCATGGAAATGGAACGTCGTGGATATAGACTAGTTTGAACAAATGTCATTTTTGCAAGGATTTATATGTAGCACAAATTACTTAGCTGTACTGAGCGGAAAGAGATATCAGACTGATGTCTAATCTGACTGTGGGTAATATTTCCCCAAATGTCAGAACTGTGCCTTAAATACACTTTAAATGTGTAGTAGCATACTTATGAAGCAATAAATATAAGAGTTCATACACTGATGACAGGCACATCAGGCATTTAACCATAAGTTAGCTTTTGTTGTTATAAAATCAGGATGGTTTGGTCTCTTGTCTTTGCGTTGATGAAGTTAAATTGAATCCACAAGCCTAAAACAAAGAGTCAGTCTTAGATGCAGAGATGTATTTCAACTGGATGTCTCCTGATCTTTATACTGTCCTCTCTGACTCGGTTTTCCCTCAGTTAGCTCCCATGTGGAGGTGGCTCCTCTATCCTGAAAAACAAGAAAAATTTATCAGTCCAACCTTAACTCAAATTGTGTAAAATAATTTTTATTTCGTTGTGAGCCAACACAGCATACCTTAATCAGCACACCCAAGGGTGCCAGTTCACTTCTGAGGATGTCACAGGCTTTGAGGAGAGGGATTCTATCTGGGTAAAGTCCAGGTTTGTTGGGGGATCCAGTGATTGTACAATCCTGACGAGCAAGTGCGAACGCTCGAACTTCACTTCTGAAATGAGTCAGCTTCTCCACGATGCCCTCCAGACTTCTACAGCTACTGACTACATCAGCCTCCTGAATATGACGATAGAACAGCACAGGTAAGGAAATGTGTCAGAAACAACCGCTTCTAATCTGGACTCCTTTAAATATCTGGTGATATTCTGTGTTGTTCTTATTGTCAACAAATCCAATATGCAGAGCCAAACCAACAATGAATGTATCCTACTAACAAGTACTGTGTGTATATCAAAGCCTGACTTATCTTATTCCTCTGCACCAGAGCTCCAGTGTTGTCCAAAAACTATTCAAAGCACACTGAGACACACTGTTGCACTGGGTGGCATGTTCTCTCATTACCATGAACAATTTATTTTGACTCATAGCAACACACACCCTCCTGCTGCCAGTTGAGAATCTCCAAAAAAATAATGTAACGTAAATGTTATCCCTGAGCTCTGACCTTAATGTGCAGCAGATCGATCCCAAACACATCCAAGACATCGCTGATGTAAGTGACCATCGCTCCGAACACTGCAGGGCTCCGAGCCACTCCCTCAGACTGAAAACACACACACACACACACACACACACACACACACACGGCTGGGACATATTCAGAGGGATATTTCACAAAACCTAGATAGCGGATTAAGCCGGGGATTTCTCAGTTATCCTGGCTATATTTAGCCTTTGCTCAGTTGCTGTCGTAAAGCAGGTGTAGAGCCAAAGCATTAGCAAGAGTTTGTCGTAGCAACCAACGTAATAATAATAACTTAGATCATATAGTGCCTTTCGTGAAACTCAAGGATGCTTTACACAAGTTGAGGGGGACAAAAAGAAAATGGTAAGCTAACACAAATACACACTGAAAAGAAATAAAAACTGGGTGCTAAATAGAAGGGGGGTGCAATTTCATGTATGCTACTCTCAATTTCAACATTTAATTTATTTAGAAATTTTACACAATTGACAATATAAATCCCATCCCTCTTCCCTCCCAAACCCGTGCCTACAACCTATTAAATCAAATAATTATATTTTTTACACTGCAATGTAACTCCATCTGCACCGCAGCTCTGTGCGCAAGTGTGTCAGAGCCGAGCCCCTCCCTCTGTCAAACTTGCAGAGGAGAGAACAGAGAAGCTTGCGCTTATGCGCTCTTAGGTATCGAAACTTGGCACAGATTGATTAAACGTGAATCGGTACTCTGTAGTACCGACGTCATTTGGTCGGCACCATAAAAAGGACCGAGTTCGGTACCCAACCCTATCCGCTACTGGTAAGGTAGTAACAACCTTTGAATGAATAGCAGAAATATTAGAACTGTAACCTTTAGTCTGTCCGTGTAATTCCAGGAGTCACAGGTCAGACACAGTGAGTTTACCTTAGAAACAGGCTGAAGTTGGCAGTTTCCATGATAAACCAGATTCATCACAGCACTAATGGCTCTTGGGGTATCAAAGTCATCTGCCAGTGCTTTCACCACGCTGTATTTAGTCTCAGCCAACCTGAAACACAAGAACAAAAGTCCTAATCTGAAACATGAATAGGATAAGAAATAATCATTTTGTATTTACTTTTCATTTTTGAGGGGGAGGGTTACCTATATAGTGCATATGGCCATTTCGCTGTGAAAACAGACTTCAAAAACACTTGAAACAATGGGATGTTCCATAGAGGAAAAACTTTTAAAAAGTGATACAAAATTCAAGCCAACACATACAGAACCTTATTCTCCACACAATGCATTGTGCATATGCAGGTGCTGTTGGAAATCATCTGATGATTCTGTGTTGAAAGCCTCATCCTGTGATAGCATAAGTTGCTTTCCTGCCATCACGTTCCCACGCCACTTCAAACCTGCACCCAGTTGTCACTTTACAATTGTGAAAGTTTACACTGCTGATTTGGTAATTTTAAATTAAATACAACTTTTAATACAGTGTGCTGATGCACTGCAAGCACAAGGAAAATGTTCGTCATACTTATTATACTGCTTATTGTCCTTCCGAATAGATGTTTCGCCACACTACTTGTCTCGCAGCATTGATAAGACATGCGCATAAAATACAGCAAAACGTGGAATGTTTTTGGGGAATGGTGAGTATGTCTTGTCTCAAAAATGTGTAGATAATAATGGGAAATCGTCTGGAAACGACATGAACAGAGCTCAAAACTCTCTTTTGGAGCCATTCCAATCCACCATACTTTACGTAGAAAAATGATTACTAGTTTAAACAGGCCATGACACTTTGGACTTTATTGGGCTAAATGGGCATTCTGATATCTGTTTCGTCCAATTTTAAGACCATTTCAGATTTTAGTGAATGGAATGTTCAGAGCTAGAGTGGATGAGATCACACCTCGAGTGGGGAGGAGCTGTAAGATCCCCTGAAAATTTTCTGAACACAGTTTATACTCTTCATCATTTTAGGTCAAAATGTAGGAAAACTTGTGCCGCAGACAAGCGGCAACTTCAGAGCCTGAAAAGTGAAGCCAATGGCTCCAAAAAGAAGTCTGATTACATAAAAGTCTATGGGAAATTACCCCATTTCTCACTTGATTTATTACCTCAGTAAACATTTTCCTAACAAGTTTGTGGTCTCAAGCGCTAATTTCAAGAATTTCTGCATGATGTTCATTTTGTAAATTATGCTTCCATTTATTTTAAAATAGACGATAAAGCATATGGAGTGCCGTTTTATTCAATATTAAATAAATACATTAATTAATTAATAAATACATGAATAAGCTAATGTTGTGTCAACCCGCAGTGGGTACAGAGCACCGCGAACTGCCGGTCGTGTGCTCCGTCAGGTCAGCGCTAGTTGGTGGTTCAGTTACCCCAGAACAGGTGACTGCGCGCTGGGTACAGAGCTCAATAAATGTGGCATTAGGAAATAAAAGTCCACGGAAATAAATAAATGTGGACTTATGAAATAAAAGTACCATGAAATAATTAAAAGTAAAACCTTTTAATATATTTAACTAATTGATTCATTTTTATATGAATATTTACATTTATTTAATTATTTATGTATTTACTGCCTCATTTATTTCATGATGTATTTCAAAGGCATATTTATTTATTTATTCATGTATTTATTAATTAATTTATGTATTTATTTAATATTGAATAAAACGGCATTCCATAAAAGCAGGGCATGCACGGCACTTTTTTGACTTCATCAGAGTTGAATGGAGCATTTTGGTAGCCTAAAAATGTCTTGTTGAGCATTCCTTAGCACCTTGTCAACCAAAGCTAGCTAGCCAGCGTTAGCTGGTAACTTACGGGGAAAGTCTGCTACATTTTTAACCAGCTGTGTGTACTGGTGTACCTGCAGATGAACACCAGTGCCCAGAGGTCCAACTCTGCTGGATGACTTGCGTCAGTCGGTTGAAAATCTATGACTTTAGCGATTATGATGTAATATATAATATTTCTTTTATCTGCTAAGTGCATTTTACACATACGCGCCTGGGGACCAACTCCAATTGTAATGCCAGTAGCTACCTTAAAGAGTTACCTAGCATGCATGTTTTTATGGTGGGAGGAACCCCGAGCAACTGGAGGAAACCCATGTGAACACAGGGAGAACATGCACACATAAAGGCCCTGCCCGGACCGTGCTGGCATATTGGGATGGACAAGCCATGCCTTCTAATACATGTATGTCAATTGAGGGAGGTCTATCCACAATTAAAACCATCATTTCTTGCTGAATTTCCAACCGATTTTCAAGCGGGTGCTTTGTTACAAATGCCCAGAACTGTATTTATTATATATAATTTCACCCCCATGTACAGTTGTCATGAAGGGTGAAATTAGCTATAGAGACCAAAGCAGCTTTCTCCACCATTGTACCCCGAAATAACTTAGGCCCAAATCAGACCAAAGATTCGTGCGACAAAACCATTTAGGAACGTTGCAGGAAAAAGTTGCAGCGGTCAAAACTGGCCCGTCTCAGCTCGGGTCAAGCAAGCTGATGGTTTTGCCTGCAACTCAGCTTGTCAAGTTGCCAGTGGCTGGTTTAAGAATGTAAGGGACGTCACCTGTTTCAATCATGGATGTATAAAAAAAAAACGGTTTCAACAGCCAATAGCGAAGTCAGCTGGTCAAGTCAGTTACAAACTGTTAACTGATCGTGTTAATATGTGTATGTTGTATATTATGTAATGTAATGCTGTACTGTTCTGTATTGTGTATATGTTTATGCAACAGGGAAGCGCTAAGGTGCAGGCTATAGAGGACCCGTCTGCGTCATTATGTTTGTTCCAGTTGATTTGCCATAGTTAACTTAGAAGCTGTCTGACTGTGAGACTGATGTGTCTGCAGCTCAGCAATAAATATGCCAAGAACGGCTAAAGATGATTCATCTCTATCGTCCACTCTTTTCCTCCGAATGCAACGTTAGCTGCAACAATAGTGTAACATAACTTAACAGATCAAAATGGCAGAATTTTGGACAGAGGCTCAATGAGCGTTCGCATGCAGAGTATATGGTTTGGTTTAGCGAGCTAGTAGTCTATATCCTTCGTGTTCCACTTCCGGATTTCTCCAGTTCTGCAGGAATGCATGTATTTTCTGTTTCCTTCTGCTTTCTTTGTGTTGGAATTTACAAAAAGCCTGAAATTCTCATCAACAAGCAACAGCTGGTTCGGGTTAGTAACATCTACTTGCCCCTGGTTACAACTAGCTGCTTATTAATCGCCTGTAGCCCGCTGAGGAAAGACATGCTTCACAGGCCCTTAAGGCCTGAAGCCCCGCCCCCGCAGCTGCACACAGCGGCTGTTTTTTTTTTTTTTAACCTTTATTGTGCGGTAGCTTAGTTTTATTTTAGTTTTACAGTTTAGTATTATACTATCTGTAGGGATCATTTCCATAATTTTGTCAGACACTTAGAATAACAATCTGAGCCTGTCAGTGACTAAAACAGCACTTTTAGCAGACAAAATTGACGTTGCACATTTGCCCTATAAGATAACAATGCAGCCCAGGTTGGCGGCTGCCGGTTACAGCGTTCTCACTCAATACTCGACCAATTTCAAAGATTTTTGTTCACAGTCACTTAAACAACTTTTCTAGTTATGTTTACTCTCCAACAACCATAATCCCTCACACAAAGAACAAATAATATGAGATAAAATACAATGAAGACAATCCAAAACATCAATGAATTAATCAAATTATGGAGGAGGTTACTACCTCTCCCAGAGAACAGCTTCCTGTACAGGTGTACACTGCAGCTGACCCTTTATGTAGGCCTTAGCATCGTGGATGAAGGTGGAGATGGTGCCCAGAGAGGTCCGAGCCTCCAACATGCTGCTTTCACTGTAGTCTATAGCTGTGAAGACACCCAAAGAAATCATGAATTCCCTTCTGTTCAATATTTAAAAATAAACATCTTACTGCAATAAATGTCAAACAAGACACGGCCTACATCCTTCACCATTACTGTGGAGAATACGGAAGCTGAAGTGTGCCACTGAAATAATTAGCTACTTCTTTCAGTGCTAATTACATTAAACATGAATTCCCTGATATTAGAAAAACAATTGATTTTTCTTTTACATTATGCAGTTCCAAAAATATAGGTTAAAGCAGCCATATTATGCTCATTTTCAGGTTCATAATTGTATTTTAAGCTTGTACCAGAATAGGTTTACATGGTTTAATTTTCAAAAAACACCATATTTTTGTTGTACTGCAGTGCTCTCTCACTGCTGCAGATCCTCTTTTCAGCTGGTCTCTGTTTTAGCTACAGAGTGAGACCTCTTTTCTACTTCTTCTTCTTCTGTACTATCTTTGATTGCACTGCACATGCCCAGTAGCTCAGATGTAGATCATGTCAGCTAGCTAGCTCCATAGACAGTAAAAGAAAGGCTGTTTCTACAACTTCGGTCAGTTACAAGGCAGGATTAGCTGGGAGACTTCTAAATGAGGGCGCACATGTAAGTAGTTCTTTTGTAGATTATGGTGAACTTGTGTGTGTTGTAGCAGTGCTTTGCTATTGAGAACGAGGTAGCATGCTAGCGTTAGCATGCTAGCGTTAGCATGCTAGCGTTAGCATTAGCGTTAGCATGCTAACGCTACGAGCTAATGGTTGCGGTTAGCCTGCTCGTTTCGGCTTGTGACGTCACAAGCCGTGCCGATTTTGAACAGCTCACCCAGAGACTGAAGGCAGGACACATTCAGAAACCGTATCTCACAGCATGGATCTCAACAGCATGGATGGATTTTTTTCAAAGTCTGTATGTGTGTGGAAGCACCAGAGACACAACATAACACCCCAAATCCCAGAAAAAGTGATTTTTTCATAATATGGGCACTTTAAAACCAATAAAGTTATTGTTAAATATGCCAATAATTTAAATTTCTTCTGTCTTTAAATTATGAATACATTTAGTTTTTTGGATAGGGATTCAAATGTATTTTTTAATTATTTGATTTCTTGATTTGCCTTCATATTACACTGCACTGGGCAAAAGCATAGAGTGAAGAAACCAAGACATAAAAAAAAAAGGACCACTTATTTTTCCCACCTGATCTGTATTTGGTCAAAAGACAAAACATCCTAAATTCACTGGCAGAGTAAGACTGCAAGAAATCCTAATTGAAGACAAGAAAAGACAGAATTACTATTTTCACAAACTGCAATTTACAATGGCAAAGATACAGGGATTTATTCTTATAGTTACTCGATACGTGATGGATAATTCATGATGACTTTACCTTGATGGTGATATAGTTCTTTAAAGATTTAGACATTTTCTCTGCACTGCCTTTTAGGTGTAAGTGTCCTAGAAGCATAACAATAAACCAGGTGCACATATTAAAAAACAGAAACACTAGGCTTGGCAATCTTTAGAGAGGAAGCCACTTGACTTGACATATAAAGAGTTGTGCAGCAGTGTTCAGAGTTCTCACAGAGGTAAGTTGAAAAAAAGAGTACAGGAATATACTTAATTTTTAATATTCCCTTGTTTCCCTTGTCTCTAACCACTGTGTAAAGGAGTCTTTCTGGTGAACCGGCAACCGCAATACAGAATTCACACAACACAATTTATTAGACTTTTAGGAACAAAACCAGTTTGAGAGTTAGGATTTACCTGAGTGGAGGAAGTAGTTTGCCCATTGTCCACACTGGTGATAAGCTTCACTCTGAGCAACCTCATTCTCATGGTGAGGAAAGGCCAGGTCAATACCTCCAGAGTGGATATCTAGCTGACTCCCAAACACTGAGCTGAAACCGCAACAGAGAAAACACAAAAGACTGAGTCTGAAGAGCATGCAATATAATTAGTAAACAGTCTATTGATTATTTCCATGAATTGATAAATATGTACAATGGCAATAACAAAGAGACCATAGCGATCTTTTACAACTGCAAATGTTTGTTATTCATTTTTACAATGATATTAAAGGGTAACTACCGTTTTTTTTCAACCTGGACCCTATTTTCCTATGTTTTTGTGTCGAAGTGACTGATGGGAACAACAATCTTTGAAATTAGTCCAGTATTAAACAAGATCGCTGCAGTCAGCAGCCGCGAAACAAGCTACAATATAAGTTAATAGGGCAATTGTCCAGTTTGTATTTACTGAACATTCTTACAGGATTAGACTGCATTAGCTTTAGCTAGGTAGACCTAATAAACCATCAGCTGAGTATGATGCTCTGTAAGACCGTGATTCAAAGTTTTACTAGTCCTATATGTAATAAATCAAATACACAGTTGCATATGAATTGTCCTGAAATCCTTTCATATTATTCCCATTTGTTCAATACCACATTTTTTAGGCCTTTCAATTAAAAAAGGAAGCATTTGCTCATAGTAATTTATTAACATTTTAGGCGCATAGATCTTAATTAAGAATGAATTTCTTCAAGTCTTTTCTTTATGCATTGAGGGCATGGTTACGTTGAACCTGCATCCTCAGAAAGGCCCAAGGATAAACTCAAGGTATAATATAAGACTAAATAAAGCAGACAGGTTGTTGTAAATCCAAACCTAGCGATGGTAGAGCATTCAATATGCCAGCCAGGTCTTCCTCTGCCCCACGGAGATTCCCAGTATGGTTCCTGAGGTTTGGACTGCTTCCAAAGAGCAAAATCCCTTGAGTCTCGTTTATTTGTGCTGCCTGTAGAACCGTGCAGTTTGTTGTCCATTAGTAAAGCCAACATATAGTCTGCCTAATACAGAACAAACAGTGCCAGTTATCACATTGTTTCTCAAAAAAACACATTCCAGAACCTTTAATGGCCTACTGAAAAGTGAGCAGAACTCTGATTGACAACAAAGACATTTTGATAAGTTAAAACAGAAAGAATAGCTGTAGAGAATACATTCTGTTATTACTGAGTCATTATTATGATTATTTTATTTATTTTAAATAGGCCAAAACTATTTAAACTAGAGATGCACCGATAGACCGGCCGGTGACCGGAATTGGCCGGTTTTCACGTGCTCGGTCAATGCTACAATTAACTGACAACATAAGTTATACGAATTACAGTTCTCAAGCACGCACGCGCTTGAGAACTGTAGTGTGCGTGCTTGAGTGTGTGTGCACACACACACACACACACACACACACACACACACAGTCTCTTTTTCCTTTCTCTCAACTTTTCCGCCGTGTGTCGCGCGTACCCGCTTGCGGTGTGAAGCGCGTGTCCGCGCTATTCTTGAACATGTAGGGAACCTCGTGAATTAAGCTGCAACATGTCAGCTGTTTGGAAATTCTTCAGCGTGTGTGCAGAAGATAACAAGTTTGCAATATGCAACACCTGCAAGGAAAATGTAGGGTGTGGAGGGATGACACTAAAAACCAAAATCACATTTTTTTTTAGTTGGATATTGGGTGTGAAAAGAAGGAAATGGTTCTAACATTGCACTTTAGATGTGTGTGAATTTCCCACACCAGGAGTAATTTATATAGTTCTATTTTATAGTGATCCATTATCTGTTCAAAAAAATGTCTATGTTCTGTGCAAAATGTTCTATTAAAGAAAAGATAGAAAATTAATATTTGTGTGTGCTGTAAAGTGGTTAGAAAAAATTAAATCGAAATCGGCTAGAATCGGTATCGGCTGGCCTAACTCAATGAAAATCGTAATCGGCCTAGAAAGTTGTAATCGGTGCATCTCTAATTTAAACTACTTTAACAAAGTGGGAAATAATCCCACCTATGCTATCTGTATTGGCAGATACAGACCATGTGTAAGTATTTCTCCTGGTGGGAAAAGTTCTCCCAAAAAGTCTCTCACATTTGGAAAAGATAACAGCACTCCACTCTATTAAATGCCTCTTTAGCATCCAAATAATTGTCTTCACTAATACAGACCAGGGGCCGAATTACAGAAACTTCTTAACATGCAGATCCTATCCTAACTGTTTGGTAACCATGGTAATTAGGGTAAGGACCAAATTTAGAAAAATCTATTTAGGAAACAAATGCCAGTTTCTTGTTTCTATTGTATGTTTCAATGTAGAGTAGGTTTCAGTGTGTTTAGCTTGGCGAGATAAGAAAGTAGCATCAGTTGCTAGGTAGCAGATGTAAAAGTTGATAACCGATGTTGGATTGAGTATTTCCTAGTCTCGTATAAGTCTGGCTACACCACAGATACATTTTAGAAAAGAAGAAAAAACGTTCTGGGCTGTTTGCATTTCTTTACAATTGGAACCTGTGGTGAAAGAGGCTCATGTCTATATAATACTTGTATTTCTCTACCAATACATCAACAAAGTTTTTTATTCAAACTAATGAGTGTAAGGCAACCGTGCCTGTCTAGAATGAACTAAAACACAAACAAAGATTTTGGTAGAATTTTGATTATTATTGCTCCAAGAGAACAAATCATACATTCAATCATGAAGATAATCTCATAATTGTGCATTTATATTGCAGACAATATTTTTATTTTTTCAATTTTGCCTGAACTTAATATGTAATCACTGTCTTTGGTATTCTAAACGGCTAATATTACTACTTTAAGCAATTTCTTACGTACAAATCCTAAATAGTATTATGGCCTATAGGCAGGAAATTACAATCAGACACCAAGAGAGAAACAACCTACTGTAATATATTAATATTTATTAATGTCAAAAATTGCAAAAACTGTGCCTCTGCTAAATAGTCTCATGACGGAACTTGTTTTGGTAGGTGTTTGCACCCCGCAAAAAAAACACCACATAATATATTAAATGAAGTTAACTGTTCACACAATACAGTAACGTGAACTATTTAAATTAGCTGGATACGTGGTTAAACGTAATTTCCTCTTACCAATGTATCACTGTGTACTTCATCTATAGCAATCCCCGCCAGTCAGTCCCAAAACATCCCAGTTAGATATAGTAAATGCCAAAAACATATTCCTTGTAAACATTTACAATCATTCGCTGAAAGAACCAAGCAGGCCTGACATTGCGCCAGATGTCAGGCTTTATCCTGGAAATGTAATTTCATTGATCCAGACTAAGTATTTCCTAACCTGACATACGATAGGATGAAGTGAGAAAAGATAGGATTCCTAAAGTTAGATAGGGTTTGCTTCTACAATACCAAATTGGGAAAAATCTTTCTCCAGGAAGTTTCTGTAATACAGCCCCAGTCCTCTAAAGGCTCTGACACACCAACCCGATTATCGGCTGTCGGACAGTCTGGCGAGGTCGGTGACTCGAGTCTGTTCGGTGTGTTCCGTCGTCAGTCGTAGGAGCCGTTGGCATCTATTTTGGCCGATTTGACTTGTTGAATCGGGCAGTGGGCAGTCAGACTCAATGACCAATCTGATTGGTGGAGTGCTAGCCCTTGACTAGCGTTTGGTGCTTCTTCCACAAGAAGAAGCCCGAGAGCTGACAACGCCACTATCTTCTTATTACTAGCCATCGTATTTTCTTCTGTTCAGCGAGTAATGACAACAACGATCCTTCTTGACTACTATCAACACTCTCTGATGAAAACAATGACTGACGACAGCGTGCTCGGTGTTTACTAGGTCTAGAGAGATGTTCCGTCATTTCCGGTTTTTATTTTTGGACAATACAGATTAGCGCCGCCTGCTGTTATGGAGACGTACTACATCTCGCGCCCGCGCAGAACGTACGCTCAAGTTGGCGTCGCTTCAGTGTGTTCCGAGGCACTTTTTTGAGAGACAGGAGCCGACTGATCAGTCCAACTGCCTTTTCTGCCGACGATCGGCCGTCGGGTTGGTGTGTCTTGAGCCTTAATACGACAAAATGACTGACACTGACTGAAGCAGACAGAAACACTTACCAGGTTCTCCCTGAGAATCCACAGCTCCTACAAACTTGCCATAACGATCACCAATAGACTGGATGTCAAAATACACATCACCTACAACCAAGGCATTTCACAAATGTTGAATCAGGTATTGTGGGGATACAGCCATTATTTCATATGAGAAATAACAAGAATTTCTAGAGGTACTACATAATCACCTTCTTTTGTGGCATAAGCATGTCCATTTTTGATGATCCCCTCAATAAATGCGACAATATGATGCACATTTTCAGTGACTCTTAAATACACTGCAGGAGGAATCACCTTAAAAAATAATGACAGAATATTAGGTTTATAGACACGGTAGCCCCAGTTTGTGCCTCACAGCAAATCACTTTTTTTCATTTTTCCTGCATTTATGGTTACACTTGAATTAGAGAAATAATAATAATAATAATAATAGAAAATGAAATTCAGGACAAGACAGGTTGAGTAACAAGATTTACTTATATACTACCTTTTAAAGACATGTTAATAACCGTCACAGACTTTTATATCCTGTTGCTTCAAGAAAATGTTCCCTCTGGTGTATGTTGGAATATTCCAACATACACCAGAGGGAACATTTTCTTGAAGCAACAGGATATGATGATGAAATGTTTAAAAACATTTAGCAAGTGCGGAATCTGACAACACAGATCAGCTTGGGAAAGCATCCTTAACCATACTGAGTAAGTTAGGTGGAGACAGAGCTCAGAATCTACTTGAATAAATTAAGTTGATACATCTAGTTAAATGCAAAGATGCATGATCTGATCTATTGAATCAGTGTAGGCGCTGATACTGACCGATTAAGCGGATTGAGTATTAGCAAGATGTGACGTATAGTTTCCTTGCCAAAGTCATTTTAGAATTCTGTATCTCCACTACAGTCATTATTTTTGTTTGATTTCAACAAAAGTTGTGGCCTTTTTCCATGTTATGTTTAAAAACGCTATTCTAAGAGTGTCTCACACAGCTTAATCTAAAATTATTTGTGTCATCCTTGAAGCGAATTAAATCTCATACATTAGCTTTGACCTAATCACACACCTTTAATGACAGCATATCCCTCTTGAATTCATCCTCATACAATGTGGCTATGGTGGTTGGGGAAACATTGTCCTATTAAAGAAGGGAAGCAAATTTTCTGAATAATGCTTTCAACAGAGGTTATAAAAACAGCAGTCATAAGAATCATTAATTTTAACACACTCTTGTAATCTTACCTCCCAACTTCTTTTGATAATTTTGTCATCAATGTCAGTGATGACCATGGCATGGATGACAGTGATTCCAAACAACCTGGACAAAATCCTCTGCAGGATATCAAACCTGACATATGAGCTGTAACAAGACACAAAACGCCACTTAGCTCAAACACATTTTACAATCTTTGGCTTACATAAAAAAAGTGTAAATATCATTACCATGCATGACCCAGGTGGGCATGGTCGTATACGGTGGGTCCACAGCTATACCTGTAACACAAAACATGTAAAATACAGTGTAAGGTTATTATGCATGCGGTGTAACGTTAGCTACATTTGTCATATAACGATATTCCGTACCAGGTAGCTACTCTCTCTCTTTCCAGAATGAGAGGCTCTTTTTGTTTGGTCAGGCTGTTGAAAGTCTTTAAACCCGTGGCAAACCCGCTGGGTCTCACCCATTTCTTCCCTGAAACACTGCTACAGGGTCCATTTGAAATGAATTTGTCAGTGTTGACTGACTGAGCTGTATTGAAAACGCCGCGGAGGAGCTTTGCTTTCCATAACACCGACCTTAAGTACCTCCACATGGTGAGACCATAGGGTGAGACCTTGTTATGAATGGAGCCACATGCGCACTGATACTTTAGCCTTACTACTTGACTCGCACAACAATAACAGGGACGCCACTTTGCATCTAATGTAGCAACAGAGCCCCTTTTATAATCAACAAACTAGGCGCTATTTCAACGACCGTTTTAACGCGCATTTACAGTATGTCATCCCCACCCACACTTCTCGTGAGATTCGGATACCGGAAGTGTTTACACGTATCATGTGATTTGCTCTTGTTGGCACTGTGCTTGAGTAGCTATAATAATTTTCACGTTACGGTTTTGAAGAACCTTGGGTTTTATCTAAAGGGAACTCTACAAGATGCAGAACGTGATAAACACAGTAAAAGGGACAGCTCTCGGTGTGGCTGAGTTTCTCACTCCAGTGTTGAAGGTAAACTTCCATTAACGTTACACGAGCTAGCTTGTGCTAGGTGGTGGCTACTATGAGATATACGGACATACACATGATCAACGCTATCCCCTATACTACAGTAACATGCGTCATTATTATTTTTGTTAGTGTTATCAATGGCACAAGTTGGATACCCTTAATGCAGGGTTTTCACCTTACGTTACTATTATAAGGCTTAGGAGCAGCACCCAAGCCGTTTTGGGCCATACCACTTAAACCTAAGCATCGAAACTAACTAAATTACTTTCCCCAGATCTAATGGTTCTAGTTGTTCCCCAGTGGAATTATGTAGCAAGTTTTGTCTTTAAGCTTTTTGGGGTGCTGTTTATTTATAATCTGCTTTTGCTTTTCCAACTATTTGTACACAGATATGAAAGTAGTAATAATGGTTAAAAATTATGTGAAATTGCATATGTTTGTTTTATTGAAAATCTTAAAAATTTTTGGGGGGAGGGCCTCCAAACCCCCCGCCAATACGTGCACCTAAGTCTTCCTCAAACTAAGGGAAAACGTAGCCCTAATGGAATATCGACCCTTTATAAAAGTATCTGCACAGCTCTTGTAAATACGCAGCACATTAGAGCTGGAGTTTAATGCTATATATCAAAATAGCATTAACTCTATGATACAGTTTTGATTTTGTTTTTACAGGAATCGAAATTCAAAGAGACTGGAGTCATTACACCAGAAGAGGTAAGAACATACAAATTCGGATTATGTGTTGTATTACCTTACTTTATCTAAATAGGTACTCAAAAATCATACAGACTATCTGTAAAAGTATGGATCATTAATCCTCTCTTTTTGTATTTTAGTTTGTAGCAGCTGGAGATCACATGGTTCACCATTGCCCCACATGGAAATGGTGAGTGTCCACTTCGAGGTGAATCACAGATATATGATTTCCTCATGGTAAGATCCCCCCTGAAATATGATTATTTGCTCTTGGAAGCATGATTGATGTTTGGGAGAGTGAGTTCAATGATTAACTTTCATATAGACAGAGGCCAGCAGTACTTAAAATTATTATTATTATTTTGTAATTATTTAGAAAAAAGTTTGTTTTTACCCTATAGTACCACAACGGTGATGTTTGCTCATATATTGGACTAGAGCTGTGTAGTATGGATAAGAAAGGCTATTACCGTTAAATTGTAATATACTTACGTTAAACATCCATTTTCAAAAATATCTGTATATGTGTAGAAAGGGCCTTAGTGAAGGTTAAAATAAGGATAAATATTTTATATCTGTGGTTCCATCTCCTGTCAGGGCCACTGGAGAAGAAGTCAAGGTGAAGCCATATTTACCCCAGGATAAACAGTTTCTCCTGACACGCAATGGTAAGAGGTGTATTTCATTAATTTTATCTTTTAGTTTTGTCATTGTTCTCCACTGAATTTGAATTCCACTCCACTATGCAAATCACTTTGTCACATCAACAATATGTATTTGTTACATTTAAAACTCCAGTTCCTCCATAAATTAAGTTAATTAAGTTCTCTAGCGAAGCAACTCTGCAAAATCCATGCATTTTACTTAATTTAATTTGCAGTGTGGCACACTGGCTGCATGTCTTTAAATTAAAGGAAAAGCATCTTTAAATTACTGTTTAAATAAAAATGAACTGTAAATTATTTTTGACAGGCATGTAATTGCATGACACATTATAAAATGTAAATAATGAAAAGTACATAATTTTAAAGGCTCCTGGATTTAATTTTAAACAATTTCTAATTAACACTGAACATTTAAATTCTTATTTCAGTGGCACAGTTCAGCCTCCATAAATGCAGATAGGGTCTTCTATAGCCCTTTTCACACTGCATTCTTTTAGCCCAGGGTTAACTCAAGCTCAGGCCTTTACGATTCACACTGTATTCTACTAGCCTTGGGTTTAGTGTCAGTTGGTCATGTAACGTTAACATTCCTTTAGCCCCATTTCAACTTTTAGCCCCAGGCTACCCCTTTAGCAGGGGTTTGAAAGGGTTAACCCTAATTGATCGACTCGGCTACACAACCCATGTCGATGTTCACCTCCAAAGTTGACATAGAGGTAGTTAAAAAGCTGCCTGTGAAAACCAGCGTTAGAACAGTACGAAAAAGTAGGTCTTGCACATTTCGCGATTGTGAGAAAAATGTACTTCGTGGAAATGGGCGTGTCCTATGTCATGTGATTCAGATTGGTTTTTACAAACAAGTCGTGTATATAAGGTTTTTAAATATGCGATGTGTAATGTGGGAGTTATAGGCAAAAACATGTTTAACGTCATAGGGCCACCTAGTGGTCCACATGTGTAATTTTTGGTATGTGAGGTGTATGATGCATTCTACATCTACCCTGAAAATTGAAGTTGCTCACATGAGTTTAAGGCTATGTTTAGACGGAAATGATCTGAAGAGAAACCGCAAAAGTGGCGTTGAGTTCTCACTTTTTATTCCGCGTTTAGACAAGAGTTTTGGGGGGGAAATCTGCGTGCATATGGTGACGCAAAAGTGTGTGAAATTCGATGTAGTATGCATGCCAGGCGGCTAGGTGGCACTGCCCCACAACACCACCAAGGCCGCGTGCCTACGTAGAACCTTCCTTCTACTTCTCTCCTTAGTAGCGCAAAACCAAAACATGTCGAAGCAAACAACAAAAGCTTGTCTGGAAAGACGAGGAGGTGGAGTTGCATGTTTGTCTGATGATGACCAGCACAGTCGACCGTGATGAGCCACAGCACAGCACCCACGGGAGCACTACCAATATCCTGAGCCTCGCAGCCCTTCAGCCGCTGCTTGAGAGCGAGAGGCAGCGGGCAGAGGAGGCTGAAGCAGACCCTCCTCTCTCTCTCTCTTTCTCTTCATGCAGACAGAGGTCCTATCATGCAGATAGAGGTCCAATAGACCACGTTGTAGCCTGCTCTGGCTCAAATGAATAGCTTACATATGGTCATCGAACTATAACAACCTTATCCACATTGTTGAAATCATTTAATTATTGAGCCATTACATTGAAAATCTTTTAGATAACAGGAACCTATAATTTCTATAGCCTACTCCGTAACAACAGACTACTTGGACTCCTTTTTCTCGTCTCTCTCCACACCACTGTCTTCAGACTTTTGCATTTTTACCCTTTAGACGGTAACGCGACAGTGGAGCCGCATAAACGAAAGGCACATCCAATAAAATATTTTTCGTTTTCACCCGCGAGCGTCATCATGTAAACAGGGCCTAAGAGGTGAATCCAAACATGGTTCCAATAGACCACGCCACTTTAACGACTCAGTACACCATTGTAGGCATGGCCTCAGGAGTGGCCCTAGATGGTACGTGGTAATTGTTATGCATTGCTCCCCGCTTGTGACCCAGGTAATCTCTGAATTGTCATGGCCAGGGATATACCCATGTTGACTGGCTTGGTTTGAATTTCCAAAAGAAGGGTTGAACACTGGTGAGATAACCAGGGCCCAACCCTGGCCATTGGTGTGAAAGAGAGGTATTAGTAGTTTTTCAGGGGATATACCCACAAATTAGGCTAAACCTGCTCCAGTAGTTTTCTGTACTTTGAAGCTGTTCAGCTCTTTATTCTCTGTTTTGAAAATGCTACTGGTTGCAGCTTGTCTTAAGCATCCCTTAAATTAAATTTGGCAGCCTCCAAAGACATTTTTTTAGAAAAACTATTATTGTTAACACATTTTATATTAAAACACCATTACTGGCCAACTTAGGTCACCATTGAGAGCTGTACCTTTTTTTTAACCTTCTCTTGTTTGTCACTCTTTTGTGGTCTTGCAGTTCCCTGTTACAAGCGTTGTAAACAGATGGAGTATTCAGATGAGCTGGAAGCCATCATAGAGGAGGATGATGGAGATGGGGGCTGGGTGGACACTTACCACAACTCAGGTTGGACACCATCTCTCAACATCCATACATTGCATTTATCCTGAGCATGGCTGCATTAAGTTCAGTTTTTCAAAGCCAGAAACCCACATTGGTTGGACCAATATGCAGGTGGGGTGGCAGCAAATTTGATAAATTAACATTTGTATTTGCTCTTGAAAATACATAAAAACTTAAATTCACACTAGGGCTACACGATTTGAAGAAAAAGTCATATTGCCATTGCGCAAGAGCCTCGGTCCTAGCCTCATCACTGTCGTACCAATAATGACGTTAAATCCAACCCTCTCGTGTAATATTGCTTGCTGAAACATTCTACACTTGTGATACTCACGTGACCATACACGACACACGCGCTACTACCTAAACAGACTGATTAGTCATCTTTTGTGGACATTGTTCCGACGGCAGCTCTTAATACATTGATGGGGATGCGTAATTCAGAGGGCAGATTCGACGTATATTCAACACAGAACCATCAATCAGGCATTAGTGAGAGTGAGAACAGCAGGTGCTAATGAGTGACTGAGTGGTGAAGCAAGAGAATATTGCGACCTCCGGTGAGCAGTGTCGGCCTTAGAGTAGTAGTGTTAATTTCGTCAGACGAGACGAGACTAAATATGTTCGTCAACGACCTTTTTTTCCATGACTAAGATGAGACGATGACAAGACTACACCAATGTCCAAAAACGCTGACTAAGACTAAATTAACATGCATTATTGTTGACGAAAAAAGACGAGACTAAAATGTTTTGGATAAAATAAAAACTAAGATAAAATCTCTCTTCATTTTCGTCTACAATCGTCTCTACTTTTTCATCATGAGATAGAACTAGTACAGTGCCCGTTTGGAGCACGTGCCTGTTCCAAACAGGCAAATTGCTGCTTGGTTCCCAGTATTTTACTCCCCACAACTTTATCTAACTAAGCGCGGTTCAATCAGGCGCAGCTCGGCTACGGCTCATCTAGAGATTCGACGTGTCCCCTTTTTTCGTCTAGCCGTCACACATCCAGGTAGCGATGTGGAAGGGAGGAAGCCCGGTTCAGCCTGCTGCAGAAGCCGCTACAGCGCATAGCAATGTGCCCCGGCCCCGGGCAAGGGAAGGAGACAGGCTTAGCCTGCTGGTAAAGACTAAAGATATGGTGGTATGTGGCTGGTAAAGATATGGTAAAACTTGACTAAAATCACGAGACATTTAGTCGACTAAAACTTGACTAACAAAAAAAGATATGTGAATGACTAAATATGACTAAAACTAACAAGGACATTTGGCACAAGACTAAGACTAAATTAAAAATAGGTGACAAAATTAACACTATAGAGTAGCAGCTGTGTGAGGGAAAAGCGAGAGGAAAAAGAGATAGCAAAGACAATATAAACTGAGTTAACAGTGAACAATAGTAGGGCTGCCACCTCTTAGTCGATTAGTCGACTAATCGGTCGTTTTGGTCTTAGTCGGACTAAGATTTCTTTAGTTTGAGTCATTTTTTATGGTTATTCATGCTTAATTACTCATTTCCAAGAAAATTATGAGCACATTTCTGGTAAGCACAAGATTTAAAGTGGTACTTTTGCAGGATTAATTGTGGATAAACTCAGTTTTACAGATGGTTCATTAACTACATTTATATTGTGCTTTTCTAGTCTTAACCACCTCTCAAAGAGCACAGCTCTGTCGATTACATCAACTAATCGATTAATCGACAAAATCATATAAATGTTAGTCGACTAAGAATTTCTTTAGTCGAGAACAGCCCTAAACAATAGAACAACAAGCTTCTTGCATGTCAATTCTAGTTCTTTTAACATTTCCTGACACTGCCGTGTTTCAGCAGGTGTGTTAGGAGTTACAGATGCTGTACAAGAAATTTCACTGGACAATATTAAGGTATGCTTCATAAATATTTTTGGTCTTTTGATTCTTTGATGAGAGAGAGAGAGAGAGAGAGAGAGAGAGAAATTAAGGACCGCCTACTCTGTGAACGAAACTACGTACTCATTCAAAGTATTTCTCATGTCACAGAAACCACTGAGAGTAAGTTGTGTGTTTTTGGATGTTATCATACTGTCATTGATGTGACGCTGTTTTTGTTCCGGTGCTCTTATATCCCTGGCTGTCTGGAAAACATTATTTTTTAGTTTCATAACACATCCCAGAATTCAACAATATTACTACAGACATTCCTGCTCTTATGTCGTCTCCTTTGGTTATTTATTAGTCTCACATTGCTAGAGCTATCTCCACAGCACTGAGTAAGCCAGCAAACTGAGTGGTCAAAGCAGCGGCTATGGAACGGTTTCATTTCCTATGCATTTTTTCACAATAAAAGTCACCCGTTATTTTGTTATTTAAATGCTTTTATTAAGAAGCGGCAAAATCAGGAAAAGTTTGGTCTTCATCTGCAGTAACGTGACACAACTCCTAAAAGCAAACAAAAAAACAGAGAGATTTAAAGTTAGAAGTTACAAATGTACTGAGAGCTCAACACACTGAGACTTTTAAAAACGTCTTTCTCTCCTGCACAGGTCCTTCTGCCCGTCTGTAGACATATGTCGGCACACAGACAGACTGTGGGCAGTGCTTTTTTTATTAGTCATTGCATGTTTCTAATGTATGATTTATGTGAGAGTAACAACAATTACAAACACACATACACTCACACACAAACAGCCCTTATGACTAGCCAGACTACATACAACATATACACTAGATGGCCATAAGTCAGTGGCCACACCTACTAATTATTGAGTTCAGGTGTTTCAGCCACACTCATTGCAGATGCATCAAATCCAGCACATAGCATCTCAATAGACAAACATTTAGAATTTAGAATGGTTCGTAAAGAGCTCAGTGAATCCAAATGTGGCACAGTCATAGGATGACACCTTCGCCAAGTCAGTTTGTGAATTTTCTGCCCAAATATATCTGCCCCAGTCAACTTTAAGTGCAATTATTTTGAAGTGGAAGTGCTTAGAAGCAACAACGGCCCAGCCACAAAGTGGTAGACCACGCAAACTCACAGAGCGGGATCCACGAGTGCATAGCAAATACACTCACAAAGTCTTCCCAGAACAGTGGTGGCTGTCTTTGCTGCAAAGGGGGGGGGTCCAACTCCATATTAATGCTCATGATTTTGGAATAAGATGACCAACAAGCTTATATACATAGTTGTGAGGGTCAGGTGTCCACTGACTTTTGCCATATAGTGTATCAAAAGTCACCCAAAACACCACTGTTGTAAAAGCATGTTTTTTACACTCTCTATTGGTATGTTCACATGTAGATAATATCAGGTTTATGTGTCCAGATTTACAGGTGTTTGTCTTTGAAACACCAGCCCCCACAATACAGTGGAAGTCAATGGAATTATGTTTGGGTTGCTCAAGGCATTGATAAATTACTCTATAAGATTAGTGCCCATTGCTGGTTGGTGCACCCCATCTTTTTTGAGTGGAGAATAATGGCCTCAGACTCAGAGGTGCTGTTCATTCTTGACCTAGGAATACATACTGTATACTGTGATAACATTTCTAATCTCAGGGTTAACTTACTTAGCTAATCCTGAAGCTTCCAACTGTATGGTCGTCTTCAGCAACAGCTGACAGCTGTTGTTGAAGTGTGTAGTTGCAAATGGGTCTTTTTAATTTCATTTCTCTAGGACAAAAATATGAATGCCACATCGGCAGCATGTTGTGGTGATGATGATGATAATGAAGATGATGAAGATGGAGAAGCAGCAGATATGGAAGGTACTCCTATCCAACCATTAATGAAGCAGTTATTTTGTTTCCTTCAGAAAGCCTGTTCTTTAATTTATGTTGTCCTTAATGCTGTTTTCAGAGTACGAGGAAAGTGGCCTGTTGGAAACAGATGAGGTAGACGTCAGAAAGGGCTGCAGCAGATCATTTATTGTGTGATCTAATACCAATTACCGTCATTCAAACTACCACCTTACACTTCTTTCCTCTGTCTAGGCGACCTTGGATACCAGTAAAATGGTTGAAACCAAAGCCAAAGCAGAGCCTGGTAGTGAAGATGCCATCCTTCAGACTAGAACATATGACCTGTACATCACATATGATAAATACTACCAGACCCCTCGACTCTGGCTGTTTGGATATGATGAAGTATGTACCTGGGCAAAATAGGACTTTATACCCCTGTTTATTCAAAAAAAAAAAAAAAGCCTGAAATAGTATACGCATGGAAGTGTTAATCTGTTCAATAGCAGAAGGGAGCCCTTTGTTATATATGAAAATGTAAAGCATATTCAGAAAATCTCAGATTTTATACAATTGACCATACTTTGTAGCAGTCAAGTGACATTTATTTTTAGGACATATACAGAGTTTTGATAATCAAGGAAACCAATGATGTGAAGTTGATATTCTTTTGCTAAGCTGCAGTACGTGTTTTTTTAAAACTAGGTTAGAGAAAGACAAACTAAACTCACATAGACACAGCACTAATAAACTATCCACTCATCAAGCTGTTGTGGCATTTCCCAGGATAGGCAACCGCTGACTGTAGAACAGATGTATGAGGACATCAGCCAGGACCATGTGAAGAAGACAGTCACCATTGAGAACCACCCCCACCTTCCCCCACCTGCCATGTGCTCTGTCCACCCCTGCAGGTAAAAAAGACCAATGGGGAAAAACCTTTCTTCTTTAGATGCCCACATGCAGGTAGAGTTTGAGAGCAATTTCACTGTCACTGTTGTGAGTTTTATATAGATCTTAAGTGTTTCCTGTATTCTATTTTTCCATAATGCCATACAGTTATTATTAATGCCATTATTAATATATACTAATAGTAATTAATAATATATATTAATATATAATTATAATAATATAATAAACCACCCAAGGGTGCAAACTATATGCCTATAAATGGTAAAATTAAAATCTTGCCCAGGCGTACTCAATTCAATCTAGGGGCTGATATGGCCAAAATCTTATATCCCGATATTCTGTAGGTCATTTCATATCTCGGTAACAATATATATCACAATATAGCATGTTTTCTGTTAATTCAATAAATAAATAGTTATAAGCCACATGGCAAAGTCTATTTTTGTATACTGCTGTATGAATTAAATACTTGATGATAAATGAAAAGGTCTGATTATTTTCTCATTTTTAACTCTACTGCGAAATTAACATAACATGCTAGGATCAGAATGTAATTCGTTGTCCAAATGACGTAAATATTGCCACCACGCAATTTGGTCGCTGGTTATTTGACATTGCGAGAGAAACGATATAGAAAAATATATGCGATAGACAATGTATATCATTTTGACGATATATATCGTTATATCACCCAAGTAGGGGTGTTGGATTAAATTGACCGATAAGGAATTAGCTTTAGCCTAGCCCCTAGCCTATCTTTCCCCGTCTTTGTTTACTCAACCCAGCCTGCAAGCACTTCCTGTCTGCTGAGCCGGGGTGATAGCCCCTGAGTGTATTGTAGCACTAATTTTTACTCTGTCTGAGAAAGATGAGATGTGACAGCAGAGTGGAGACCGCTTCTATAAAAACAAAAGTGCATATATGTTGCTTTGCCTGGCCATAAGCCCACAGCACATTACTTTAAGCATGCTCATTTTGAGTTTGAATACACAGTTGCTGATCAAATATAACCTTTTACCAAGTCAATGCAAGTTTAGCATGAATCAATGTTACCTTTTGTCTTTGATTTGCCTTTGCATGTTTACACTATTGCAAACAGCTTGATACAACCTTTTCAAATATATAAACTCCATAATCGTATACCCACTTTACTCTGCTTTCATGCCATAAATTTTTTGCCACACCGCCTTTATTAAACACACAGCAGACTGAAGTAGAGTTTTATTAGTTAACATATTAGCCTATATATTTAAACCTATATTTTAACTTGCACTATTGTATGTCTCATTTTTTACTTTTTTTATTTGTGATTTTCTGTTTTATAGAACGACTGCTTCTGTAATTGTTGTGCATCTGACAATAAATAACTTGAATCTTGAAACTAGATTCTGAAATTAGCACCCCTATGTACTGAATAGGAATACATTTTTAATCGGGAATCGTTTTGAACCAAGAATTGATTTTGAATTATATCATGACCCCAAGAATCAGAATCAAATTAGTCTCGCATTGCCAGACCTATTTCCACAGGGGAGTAAGGTCTGGCTACACAACACATACATTCTAGCATAGGAGGAAAAAACGCTCTCGGTTATTTGTATTTCTTTAAACCATTCACAATCATCTAAGCTCCAGACACAGCGACAGTGGCTCTGCAAAATAATCTCGTAAAGCAACTGCTTCTTATAACTTATTAATTAAAGTTAACTGTTTACACAATACAGTAACCCAAGCTATTTAAATTAGCTGGATACATGGTTAAACGTAATTTTCCCTTACCCAAACGTCCCAGTTAGATAGTAAATGCTGTATAAACATCTTCATTGTAAATCTGTACAATTGCCACAATTTGTTAGTTATTACTAGGGATGTCCCGATCAGGTTTTTTTGCCCTCGAGTCCGAGTCATTTGATTTTGAGTATCTACCGATACCGAGTCCCGATCCGATACTTCTATAATATATAAAAAAAAGAATAAAGAAGAGCGAAAAAACAGATCCAGGATGTTCCTTATTTTTTATTTAATTCACCTTATTTTAACATTCAACAACTCTGTTAACAAACAGAGCACTTCTGTTACATATCTCACAGTTTGCTATGGCAATGTTCTTGTCATCAACTTTATAATACCTCCAGACCGCAGACATACTCGCGCTTTCCGCTTCAAGCTGCTTCTACTTTGCCAGCATTTAACCAATAGCGTCTCTGCAACAAAGTGATGTCATGCCGCACGCGTTGCTGTTTCTGCGTGGAGTCAAAATGGTCTAACTCTGTGCCACCGCATAACTATAGATGTGTTAAAAAATAATGAGAATATATATACATACAGTGCCTGACAAAAGTCTTGTCGCTTATCTAAGTTGTAGGAACAACAAATAATAACTTGACTTGTAGTTGATCAATTGGAATCAGAAATGGTTTATATGAAAGGCAAAGGCTTCTGGATTATGCTTATTATACCAAAATAAAATTTTGTATCATTCATTGAGTTTTATCATTGAATTAGGACAGAAAGGTCAGATTTGGCTTGGACAAAAGTCTTGTTGTGTCTTTATATGATTCAACCAATCACAGATTAGAGTTTCACCTGTGACAAATACTGTAATTAACACATTCCTGGGTATGTATAAAAAGAACTCCAGCACACCAGACCTTCATGTGAAGTGCAACCTGACCTCTCACAACATGCCAAAGATTCAACCACAGACCAAAGTGCTGATCATCAAGATCCTGAAGACCAAGTCTGCTGCTGAGGTGGCAGACATCTTCAATGTATCCAAACGTCAAGTGGAAAGGATAAGAAAAAGATTTGAAGAAACTGGTGAAGTTCATGACAAGTCCAGGTCAGGCAGACCCCATAAGACAACTGTTCGAGAGGACCGTTTGTTGCTTTGACAGTCCAGGGCCAGCCCTTTTTCTGGGCTGGCCACCAGAAATCCCTGTATCTATAACAACAGTTTGTCGAATTCTCTCACGCAGTGGCCTCCATGGCCGAATTAGTGCTCACAAACCAGCATTAAACAGAAGACATCTAAAAAAGTGTGTTGCATTTGCAAAGGCCCACAGCTTGGTGAAAGGATGGACAGTGGAAAAGTGGCAGAAGGTTGATTTTTCTGATGAATCATCCATTGAACTGCATCCCAAATACTGCAGAAGACCTGTTGGAACCTGCATGGACCCAAGATTCACCCAGAAAACAGTCAAGTTTGGTGGAGGAAAAATCATGGTTTGGGGTTACATGCAGTATGGGGGTGTGCGAGAGATCTGCAGAGTGGATGGCAACATCAACAGCCTGAAGTATCAACAAATTATCGCTGCCCATTACATTCCAAACCACAAGAGAGGGCAAATTCTTCAGCAGGATGGCGCTCCTTGTCATACTTCAGCCTCCACATCAAAGTTCCTGAAAGCGAAGAAGGTCAAGGTGCTCCAGGATTGGCCAGCCCAGTCACCAGACATGAACATTATTGAGCATGTCTGGGGTAAGATAAAGGAGGAGGCTTGGAAGATGAAACCAACGAATCTTGATGAACTCTGGGAGTCCTGCAAGACTGCTTTCTTTGCTATTCCAGATGACTTCATCAATACGTTATTTGAGTCATTGCCGAGACGTATGGATGTAGTCCTCCAAGCTCATTTTCTTTTTCCCAAGGCACCATGACTTTACGTATGCTCTGATGTTATTGTAGCATGTTTGTGTATTCACAATAAAGTATAATTTCTACCGTACATTACTGTATTTTTGTATGCGACAAGACTTTTGTCCAAGCCAAATCTGACCTTTCTGTCCTAATTCAATGATAAAACTCAATGAATGATACAAAACTTTATTTTGGTATAATAAGTATAATCCAGAAGCCTTTGCCTTTCATATAAACGATTTCTGATTCCAATTGATCAACTACAAGTCAAGTTATTATTTGTTGTTCCTACAACTTAGATAAGCGACGAGACTTTTGTCAGGCACTGTATATCCGAGTCCTGATCGAGACGTAACGTCCGATTCCGATCGAGTCTGAAACCACGTGATCACGCCCGATTTCCGATCACGTGATCGGATCTGGACATCCCTAGTTACACACATTACACACCTGAAAATACACACCCACACAGGACCTATACATGCACTAAATGGAGAGATGTCAATTATCCATTATTTTTTACATGGAAACATGATTACATGTTTTTTCTTTATAGTGGTGTCTTAATGGATTTGAATAGGAGTGTTTGATAGTGTGACTGTGTGTTAAAAATGTTATTTTAGAGTTTTTCACAGACACTTACGTAAGAACCTCTGGCTGATCCACCCTTTACTTTCAGACATGCTGAAGTGATGAAAAAGATCATTGAGACTGTGGCAGAAGGGGGTGGAGAGCTGGGAGTGCATATGTATCCTTTCATGGTAATACCGGTTATGTCTGCTTCTTTGACTTATGCAACAATTATAGTTGACTGTTGTGGACACTTACGACGATATGTACTACTTGTGGCCTTTTTTAGGCATTAAACAGCCAAATTGTGTTTGTCTATTTTCTAATGGACCACTGACCCACCCCATGCACCACAGAAAATTGCTGTTTTCTACAGCAGTTTTATCACACAGTTAGCCAGTTCAAAAGAGTGAGTGAGATGGAAATGCAAGAAATATAAGATGCTTTGGAAAGTTATTATAGCGAAGCTCTCAGTTCAGTACCACAACATAAGACAAAAGAGCAGCAGCGACAGGCTGTCGCTGCTTATAAACTAACAGGCTGTTAGTTCTCACAAAAAAACGTACATTTTAGTTTCCCTCAGGTTCTCCTGCCTGTTTTTTCTTGACTGTTAATGGCTGACAGCAGCTCCTGTCTAGTGGGACATGATAGTTATTTACAGATCTAGTCAAATGAGGTTTAAAACTTACCAAAAATCTCCCACTGATCTTATATAATTTGTTCTATCACTGATCTTTTTGTTAAGCTGACATCAGGCTATTTAAGTAATGTTTCCTCACATGTAGCCTTCTTCTTGCACAATAACTTTATGCTTGCAGCTCCGACAGTGCCTTTTCTTCAAACAATACTCTAAGTTCAACAGCAGGAAAAATTATTATAATTTATATAATGGAGCACATCTGAAGCCGAGTGCTTACTTTACTGCAACGGCCAGGGTTCGATTCCAGCCTTAGGTGCTATGTTGCATGTCATACCCCTCTCGCTCCAGCCGTTTCCACTCTGCCTTTACTCTGTCAAATAAAGGCGAAAATGCCACACAAAATTTTTTACATCTGTTACCTCATAAAATACCCAGCTTAATTAACAAATTGCAGTGATGCAACATTTCACACCTCTGATGGTAATTTACAAGGTTCGTTTGGTTGCACAATGAAATGTAAGTTATACCCTCTTTATGCTACACACACACACATAGAACCATAAAATAATACAGTTACTTATAGAAATCCTTATATACATAAAGTATATACTTAGAGAGACTTTGGTTTCAAATGGGAATGAGGGTAGTGCAAAAGGTAGTGGTATGGTAATGTAATAAAACCAGTATAACAGAAAGTTCCAAGTCATTTTTTTAGTTAGAGTGCAGAGAATGAGGTGGAGTTGAGGAGTCTCACAGCTTGAGGAAAGAAGTGGATACTCCTGTATTGATTGCCAGACAGCAGCAGGGTGAATAGACTTGCTGGGGCGGGTATTGTCTTTTACCTCACTGATAACACTGATGCTTAGTAGATGGGTACCAATGATGTTCTTGGTGCTTCCCTGTAAAAGTTAACAATAACTTGGCAGGGGGATTTTGCCTTCATTAGTTTCCTTAGGAAATGCAGCTGTTTCTGAGTGTTCTTTACCAGGGTGGAGACGTGTGATGACCATGACAGGTTCTCTGGGATGCTGAATCCCAGGAACATAAACTGCTCAGTCGCTCCACCACAACACTTATGATGTAGACAAGGGTGTGTGTCTTAAGAACCACAGCGAGAGCTGCAATCATGATTTAGGTGCCACCCTAATCCAAGGAAAACTGCGGGGCGAGCAAACATAAGCACTCTGGGGAATAATTTTTTATTTATTTTTTTTTTTTTTTTAATAAGCTAAGCTAAGTTAGTAACAAGCATTTCTGGGACATGAATGCACACAGATGTCTGCATTTAACTCATCCTAAGCATTAGGAGCAGTGGACATACAGCGTCTGGGGAGCAGCCTGGGGTTCAGTGTCTTGCTCAAGGACACTTTGACATGTGGCCAGATGAGCCAATCTTGTGGTTGAGGGCTGACCCACTCTACCTCTGAGCCACAGCCACCCCAGCAGTAGGTTGTTCTCTGAGCACCACCCTGCAAGATTGTTAATTTCCCTGTGATATGAAGTCTGGTCATTGTTTGAAAATCAGCTAATGATGGTAGTGTCATCCACAATCTTCACAACAGAGTTCTATCCATGTCAGGGTACGTGTGAATGGGGTGAATGGTGCCTGTAGTGTGTAAAGTGCTTTAAATGGTCGCTAAGACTAGAAAAACATTCTATAAATGCAATCCATTTAGTAAATATCCTCCTTGGTGAGATTATTGAGGTCATTTTTGCCTGCTTGTATTGGGCCTTGTGATGTTCCATCTGTCCCAACACTTTGAACACTGGAAGATATCCCAACAACTAAGCGCATGATATTTGGTATGGATAATCATAGTGAGGTAATTGGTGACTACTAGACATTTTCTCTAGTGTCACCATCAGTTAAACCTGTTCACTTCTACACAAAAAATATCATGATGAAACAAATGATATAACAACATACAATTTCTGACTGAAAAATGTATATTGCTATATCATTTGTTTTCATTTGTTTCATCATTTATTTATTATATATATATATATCATATCTCCCTTATATCTTGGGTTGTATTGTACAATTGTACTGTGTGGGCCCATGTCATTTCCTCTACTGCTACATTGTTGTGGTATGGGTCTGATAACAGTATGTTTGTGGGATGGTTGCAGCTGCAAGGGGCCACTATTGGTGCTTTAGACTAATTCTAATACTAACCATATCCTTGCTAGTAACTTGGATTCTACTCATCATTTTACTGTTCATTTGAATACAAAGCCAATATACCTTGAGCACCAACATAATGTCACACCTACTGTGTTACTGTATTGTAATTTCTCTCAGTGCTCCTCTGTGTTTTCCTTAACTGAGACTTTCAGGTATCTTCTGATTTTCCTCAAGTTTGTCCAGGCCGTCATCCCCACAATAGAATACGACTACACAAGACACTTCACCATGTAGTTTCATAAATCTGCCTCTCTTAATGCAACATGGGAAAGATCAGCTCTTCTGCCTCTGTGATCAGATTATATCTGGTCTGGTCTGATTAGAACCAGTTTGTTGAGTGTTTGTATTACTCTGAGACACTTTGCGTGGGCGCAGGACATCGGGGAATGTTAGAGGTATGTGGCTAAACTGTTCTAACATTTTGGGAAACAGACTTGTTTTCCATGAAACCCAGAGTCAGATAAGAAGACCAATGTCAGTTTTATCTGTGTGCATTCAGTACAGTTACACGTGTTCTGTATAACTGTTGCTAGCCTAGCTATGGCATGAAAAGTGCAACTTTCATTAAAGTCAGAGCTGTCTTATTTTCATGTATCATTTAATTTCACCTGTTGCAAAATAGAAATGTGAAAAAAACAGGCTTGGATATATTGGAAGTAGCTTGCTATCAAGTTGTTGAATTATGTTTTTTTTACTTTTGACAAAGCTGGCTAGTAGTTTCTTTTTACTTCCAGTCTTTGTGCTAACCTAGGCCAACCACGTCCTGGACACCTCTTTACTGGATACACAGAAATGAAACTGATGTCCTTATTATCTGACTCTGGGTAAGGCTGCAGACAAGGCTTCGTCCCAAAGTTGGACAGTACATCTGATGTTTCTCTATAGGTTTAATGTTGTGACCACAATGTGGTGAGCTCTCATAAATTCCTTGTTAAGCTTTTGATGATGTTAATAAAATTCACCCCATTCCACACTGCTTTGCTGCTTGAAATGTAAGAGTCTATTTCAGAAAAATAAATGAACCCTGGTCATGCAAAGGGTCAGCTATTGCTGGAAACCAGGTTGATGAGAACAGTGAAACTCAACAACAGTAAAGTTGTGGGCCATAAAACCAAAACAATGAGCATGCCCTGTTCTACACCGTGGACCTTGACTGCCTTTTGTTATCCGTTTATGTACAGTACATCATTTGCCTGTACCACTACAAATAATATTCAGAAGAAAATATTTAAAATCTGTGGATTTGGACTTGGACAACTATTGGTAGGAAATGTATGTGTTCTTGCTAACATCACTGTCTAAAATGTTTCTGTACCTAACAGCAGCACTGATTGAAGTTTCTTGACTATTAACAATACTGTTCCCATGCCTTACTGCAGTGATTATTATTGCTTCCATTCTGATGCACTTTGTAGAAGGCATGGCTGAACCTCATTATTGCAAATCAGCTCTGTATGCCAGTTTGTCTTAATACTTCATTCTCTGAATGTATTGATGGCCAGGCCTTTTCTTTAACCCATGGTTCTTGTGGTTTGCTCATATGGTTTTTGTGTTTTACTTCAACTGGACAATTTTCCCCCTGTAGCTTGTAAAAAATCTTGAGACGGATTGACTTGTTTCTACAAGCAATGGTTTATCACTACCTGCTGTGTCTAAGAGCTGTGTGAAGGTTGGCTCTATCTATTGTGTTGCATTTTCACAAAACAAATGAATTATTTTATTGTCACAAGCCTCTTTGTGTACTTCAATAAACTATTCAATGAATTTCTGGTCTATTTTGTTGGTAAGATTTTGAATTATAAACTACTTTGGCTCAATACAGTATATGCGATTGGCAGTAATTACACAACTAAATTAAACCTTGCTTGTTTTCAATTAAATTTTATTTATAGTATCAAATCATAACGAGTTATCTCAAGACACTTTACAGATAGAGTAGGTCTAGACCACACTATAATTTACAACGACCCAACAATTCCAATTATTCCCCCAAGAGCAATCATTTAGTGCAACCGTGGTAAGGAAAAACTTCCTTTTAGGCAGAAACCTAAAGTGGTGAGGAAAACTTCCTTTTAGGGTGAAACCTCGGGCAGATCCAGGCTCTTGGTGGGCGGTTGTTTGACGGTGCCGGTTGGGGGTACGATGAACAGTGGCAATTATAGTAACAATAAAGATAATGGAACTATGACTAGAAGTAGTAGTTGTAGTAGTTCATGGCATAGCAGGACGTTGCAGGACGTAGCAGGGCACTACAGGGCACTGCAAGGTATATACGTGTATTATAGTAGCAATAAAGATAATCAAAATATGACTAGAAATAATAGTAGTTGTAGCAGTGCAGGGTGTCGAGCAGCACCACAGCAGCAGCTGCCACTGCAGGGCGGGATGGGTGGGAATCGAGTAGGACCACAGCAGCAGCTGCCAGTGCAGGGCAGGATGGGTGGGCATCGAGCAGGACCACAGCAGCAGTTGCTAGTGCAGGGCGGGATGGTGGGCGTCGAGCAGGACCACAGCAGCGGCTGCCAGTGCAGGGCGGGATGGGTGGTCATCGAGCAGGACCACAGCAGCGGCGGGATGGGTGTGCGTCGAGCAGGACCACAACAGCAGTTGCCAAAAACGAACCACCTGAACCACCAAATATGCTAGGCGATAAAGCATAAGGACTCCAGGGAATAAGCTCCCTGGAGCTATGTTAGTAACATTGCACATGAATACAAACAGATGGAGAAAGAGAGGAGCTCAGTGTGTCATAGGAAGCCCCCTGGCAGTCTAAAACTATAGCAGCATAACTAAGAGCTGGTCCGAGGCAAACCTGGGCCAGCCCTAAGTATAAGCTTTATCAAAGAGGAGAGTTTTAAGTTTACTCTTAAATGTGGGGATGGTGTCTGCCTCCCAAACCCAGACTGAAAGCTGGTTCCACAGGAGAGGAGCCTGATTTGCTGAAGGCTCTGGCTCCCATTCTACTTTAAATTGATTGGATTAAATATTCACTCTGTATTGCCTGTTGGTCCAGTCTCCTGATGTGACTTGCTCAGTGGTAACACTTGAACATTTTTGTTCATGAACATTAAGTAATGTACATTAATCAAAGAGTTTCCCAAATATTGCAAACCGAATGCTATTTGTGTATTTATTGGGGAACAAATCCCCCTAGGTTCTACCTAGGTAGGCCTACATAAACGACAAAACACCTATGCAGGAAAACCAACAATACTATATTAGACCTTTATTTTTTGCATTTATTTTTGGGAAATTGTAAAACAAAAAAGTTAAAATGTCTTTCAGAGAACTTGTTTTACTCCTCTGCTCTATATTTACACCAGCTGGTGGCGGTAGTGTACAAAGCCTGGCCATTAACGTACTCGCCACCAGAGAAGAAGCTGTATGTAAGCAGTATAATAACAAAGATTCTCTATACTATAATAAGTAGCAGTTAGTTGTGGAGCCGAGGCAATGCTGGTGAGTCCAACATGTCTGTGCTCAACCCAACTGTTCTGCTCTGTGTGTATGGCTTCTTTTCCAATCTCCGGCCGTTGGAGCCTTTCCTCACCGCCTACCTCATGGGACCAGACAAGAACCTGACAGAGACTCAGGTGAGTTTGCTTGCTTGACTAAAGACTGAGCGCTGCCAACTGCTTACAAGACCTTGCGTCACATTTGACACAATAAACATTTGAAAGGTTACAGAACGCAGCAGAATGATACCCAATTTGTGCCTCCTATTTATCAATCGTTCGGTTTTTTTTTAAATCAAATTACGTGACACTTTGAATTAAATTGTTAATTTCTTTAATCTGTCCTAGTAATAAAAAAATGTTAGAAGGCTCTTCTGCAGGATCGGCCACACAAGAGACTAACTGCTTATTATCACTTTTCTGGATGGCTATGAGAGACGACGCTGAAGTTGGCTTCCGATTCGGAGCTTCCGATTTGGCGGTTAAGGGGACATTTAGGGAAAACTTAAAGCTGAAGTTAGCGTCCGATTCAGCAGGGAAACATAACTTGCATTGCTGAGTGACTAATCCTCCGTTTTTTGAACCTCTTACTGTATTGAGAGCGTGTCAGTCATTAAGTTGAATTATTAATTATGTCTAAAAACACACTTTTAGATTTGTGAAAGCTTTTTTGTCTTTATGAGAACGCAATAAAGGGAGATTTCAGTTTTTTTCCAAATGTAGACCACATTAGACCAGGTCCAGATCCAAAACCACTAGGCCTACACCTAGACTTGTCAGATCTGGATCTAACTGTGAAATCTCCCTTTATTGCGTTCTCATAAAGACAATAACGCTTTAAGAAATCTAAAAGTGTGTTTTAGACATAATTCATAATTTACCTTAATGACTAACAAACTTTCAATAGCCTACAGTAAAAGGTAAAAAAAAACAGAGGATCAGTCACTCAGCAAGGTATGTTTCCCTGCAGTGGTGTAACAAGCCAACACCGGGCCCTTATGCAGGATTATCAAGGCGGGCCCCCCTACTACAGCAGGTGATGACCGCGCAATGTCCATGAGTAGGCTACCATGAATAGGACAGGATAGGATCATAGAGACACAGCATATAAGAGATGAGATGACTGACAAAATCAGGAGTAGCCTACACGCACCACAACAACAAAAAAACACTGGTGAATGCGCACCATAACACATGAAAAAACACACAAGGGCAGTCCCTCCAGGATTTCGCAGCCTTTTTTGAAATTGTTGCGGGCCAAAATGCCTGTTTTCCCGGGAGTTTATGTAAAAAATTGCGATAAAAGTTTCGATGTCTTTTGTATGTTTGTTGCAATGAAGTTGCGGAAGACAGTGAAAGTTGCAAAGAAGTTGCAATTTTTTTGTATAGTAAATAAAAAGGAAACTTGTTTTGGGGAGAATAATAATTATTACTATTAATTAATTACTCTGGGCTAGGAACTTTACCAAAAAGGCTCAGGATGCTGCAAATGTTGGTATAATATGAAAATGGCTGGATTTAAGACAAAAAATTTATTGAATGAATCAAATATGAACATATCTGTCACTGTCAGTGGCTTGTTGATCTTTACATTGTTAGTTAATTTCCTATCCTGGGCTGGGACACACACTCATATGGTTTGATAAAGTACTTATTAGACTTTAACTTATCATTGCACTTACAATAACGAGCGTAGCTGTCCTCAATTTAGGTCATCCTGTACGTCTCATCTGCGTTTTTTCCTGCATCCACCATGTGTGATTGTGTGTGTTTGTGTTTGTATGTGTGTGCGCGTCAGTTGTGGGGGGAACGGAGCAGCAGCCCCGCCCGCTGCAGAGAGCCGACAGGATTGAAACAGCAGCAGCTTTCAGCGACTTTGTAGTGAAAAATCGTTACAGCGTACATTGATGTTAAAATGTATACAGGTTGGCAGGACGGTCTGAAACGCTTTGCACGGTATTTTGCTGTACGTTTTGTTGGTAAATGTGAGATGTTCAAGTCACACATGTGTCTCGTCCATGGATTTATTAAGAGAACGGTCTCGTTTTCATATCAGAAACAAGGAAATTAATTTGACTCGTTCTCACTCCCGCTTGGTCAGTGGCTGCACGTGGGACTGCTGGGATTGTCGTGAGTAATGAAAATGCGATAGGGGGCCCCGGCTGTCAATCAATATCTTCCAGTCACGTTGGCCCCTGATTGGTCCGGGCCCGTAAGCAACCGCGTACCCTGCTTACCGATAGTTACGCTCTGTTTCCCTGTGAATCGGAAGCTAACTTCAGCTTTAGGTTTCCCTTAAATTTCCCCTTAACTGCCGAATCCCTGCGAGTCAAAAGCCAACTTCAGCGTCGTCTATGAGAGTGAAGCACCTGTTTCTTGGATTTAATGCTCAAACCCACCGGAGAGAAGGTGAATTTCTCAGCAACAGTTCAGGAGAGTTCCCACTCATGTGCTGCAAACAGTTTACACTTAGAGTATAAATCCATTAAACTCTCGTTTGTCTCACTTAGTATGGAAGTTGGGGCCCCTGGATGATTTCCATGAAATATATTTAAAATACGTATTTTATTTTGAGTGTTTTGAAATTTGTATTTTGCTGGACAGAAAAAACAGACAAGCTTGCATTTGTGTATTTGAAATACTTTAAATTTATGCTATTTAATATGTTGTTTTATTCTCAAATTTAGCCAAACTCAGTGCTCCAGACTAACTTTTTACATTGATTGCACTGTTGTCTAACTTTTTCATTTAGGTGCACCAAAACATATTACCACACCTTTTGTTGCCGCAATTATACATTTTAAGCATTATTAGATTATAATGTCTTACGTGTTATTACCATATTTGTGCTTAAAAGTGTGTGCTGTGTGGCGGTGATGCATGCAGTCTGACCATTTATAAACTAGGGATGTCCTAATCAGCTTTTTTGACCTCTGATCCATCCATCCATCCATCCATCTTCTTCCGCTTATCCGGTAACGGGTCGCGGGGGTAGCAGCTCCAGCAGGGGACCCCAAACTTCCCTTTCCCGAGCCACATTAACCAGCTCCGACTGGGGGATCCCGAGGCGTTCCCAGGCCAGGTTGGAGATATAATCCCTCCACCTAGTCCTGGGTCTTCCCCGAGGCCTCCTCCCAGCTGGACGTGCCTGGAACACCTCCCTAGGGAGGCGCCCAGGGGGCATCCTTACCAGATGCCCGAACCACCTCAACTGGCTCCTTTCGACGCGAAGGAGCAGCGGCTCTACTCCGAGCTCCTCACGGATGACTGAGCTTCTCACCCTATCTCTAAGGGAGACGCCAGCCACCCTCCTGAGGAAACCCATTTCGGCCGCTTGTACCCTGGATCTCGTTCTTTCGGTCATGACCCAGCCTTCATGACCATAGGTGAGGGTAGGAACGAAAACTGACCGGTAGATTGAGAGCTTTGCCTTCTGGCTCAGCTCTCTTTTCGTCACAACGGTGCGATAAATTGAGTGTAATACCGCACCCGCTGTGCCGATTCTCCGACCAATCTCCCGCTCCATTGTCCCCTCACTCGCGAACAATACCCCAAGGTACTTGAACTCCTTCACTTGGGGTAAAGACTCATTCCCTACCTGGAGAAGGCACTCCATCGGTTTCCTGCTGAGAACCATGGCCTCAGATTTAGAGGTGCTGATCCTCATCCCAGCCGCTTCACACTCGGCTGCGAACCGATCCAGTGAGTGCTGAAGGTCACAGGCCGACGATGCCATCAGGACCACATCATCCGCAAAAAGCAGTGATGAGATCCCCAGCTCACCAAACTGCAACCCCTCTCCACCCCGACTACGCCTCGATATCCTGTCCATAAATACTACAAACAGGATTGGTGACAAAGCGCAGCCCTGGCGGAGGCCAACTCTCACCTGAAAACGAGTCCGACTTACTGCCGAGAACCCGGACACAGCTCTCGCTTTGGTCGTACAGAGATTGGATGGCCCTGAGAAGGGACCCCCTCACCCCATACTCCCGCAGCACCTCCCACAGTATCTCCCGGGGGACCCGGTCATACGCCTTCTCCAGATCCACAAAGCACATGTAGACCGGTTGGGCATACTCCCAGGCTCCCTCCAGGATCCTTGCGAGAGTAAAGATCTGGTCTGTTGTTCCACGACCAGGACGGAATCCGCATGTTCCTCTTCCACCTGAGGTTCGACTATCGACCGAACCCTCCTTTCCAGCACCTTGGAGTAGACTTTACCGGGGAGGCTGAGAAGTGTGATACCCCTGTAATTGGCACACACCCTCTGGTCCCCCTTTTTGAAAAGGGGAACCACCACCCCGGTCTGCCACTCCTTAGGCACCGTCCCCGACTTCCACGCAATGTTGAAGAGGCGTGTCAACCAAGACAACCCCTCCACACCCAGAGCTTTAAGCATTTCTGGACGGATCTCATCAATCCCTGGGGCTTTGCCACTGTGGAGTTGTTTAACTACCTCAGCAACTTCCACCAGGGAAATTGACGACAATCCCCCATCATCCTCCAGCTCTGCCTCTACCATAGAGGGCGTATTAGTCGGATTTAGGAGTTCCTCAAAGTGCTCCTTCCACCGCCCTATTACCTTCTCATTTGAGGTCAACAGCGTCCCATCCTTACTGTACACAGCTTGGATGGTTCCCCGCTTCCCCCTCCTGAGGTGGCGAACGGTTTTCCAGAAGCACCTTGGTGCCGACCGAAAGTCCTTCTCCATGTCTTCTCCGAACTTCTCCCACACCCGCTGCTTTGCCTCTTTCACGGCAGAGGCTGCAGCCCTTCGGGCCCTTCGGCACCTTGCAACTGCCTCCGGAGTCCTCTGGGATAACATATCCCGGAAAGACTCCTTCTTCAGTCGGACGGCTTCCCTGACCACCGGTGTCCACCACGGTGTTCGTGGGTTACCGCCCCTTGAGGCACCTAAGACCCTAAGACCACAGCTCCCCGCCGCAGCTTCAGCAATGGAAACTTTGAACATTGTCCACTCGGGTTCAATGCCCCCATCCTCCACAGGGATGCACGAAAAGCTCAGCCGGAGGTGTGAGTTGAAAGTCTGTCGGACAGGGGCCTCCTCCAGACGTTCCCAATTTACCCGCACTACCCGTTTGGGCTTACCAGGTCTGTCCAGAGTCTTCCCACACCCTCTGACCCAACTCACCACCAGATGGTGATCAGTTGATAGCTCTGCCCCTCTCTTCACCCGAGTGTCCAAAACATACGGCCTCAGATCAGATGAAACGATTATAAAATCGATCATTGACCTTTGGCCTAGGGTGCTCTGGTACCAAGTACACTTATGAGCATCCCTATGTTCGAACATGGTGTTCGTTATAGACAATCCATGACTAGCACAGAAGTCCAACAACAAACAACCACTCTGGTTTAGATCAGGGAGGCCGTTCCTCCCAATCATGCCTCTCCATGTGTCTCCATCATTTCCCACGTGTGCGTTGAAGTCCCCCAGCAGAACTATGGAGTCCCCCACTGGAGCCCCATACAGGACTCCATTCAAGGTCTCCAAGAAGGCCGAATACTCCGAGCTCTTGTTTGGTGCATACGCACAAACAACAGTCAGAGTTTTCCCCCCCACAACCCGCAGGCGTAGGGAGGCGACCCTCTCGTCCACCGGGGTAAACTCCAACGTAGCAGCGCTCAGCCGGGGGCTTGTGAGTATCCCCACACCCGCCCGGCGCCTCACACCCTGGGCAACTCCGGAGAAGAAAAGAGTCCAACCCCTATCCAGGAGTATGGTTCCAGAACCGAGACTGTGCGTAGAGGTAAGCCCCACCAGATCCAACTGGTAGCGCTCCACCTCCCGCACAAGTTCCGGCTCCTTCCCCCACAGAGAGGTGACGTTCCACGTCCCCAGAGCCAGCGTCTGCTGCCCGGGTCTGGTCCGTCGAGGCCCCTGACCTTCACTGCCACCCATGTGGCAGCGCACCCAACCCCAGCGGTTCCTCCCATAGGTGGTGGGCCCATGGGTTGGAGAGAGAGGTGCCACGTAGCTTTTTCGGGCTGTGCCCGGCCGGGCTCCGTGGCAAACCCGGCCACCAGGCGCTCGCTGACGGGCCCTCCATCTGGGCCTGGCTCCAGACGGGGGCCCCGGGCTTCCTCCGGGCAGGGTCACTCCATCTCTACCTCGTTTTCATAGGGTTTTTGAACCATTCTTTGTCTGGCCCCTCCCCTGAGACCACTTTGCCTTGGGAGACCCTACCAGGAGCACAAAGCTCCAGAGAACACAGCCCTCAGGTTCATAGGGACACACAAACCTCTCCACCACGATAAGGTGATGGTTCCAGGAGAAGCTCTGATCCGATTTTTTTAAATATTGAATATCTGCCGATACTGAGTCTCAATCCGATACTTTTAGTTGCTCAGATAACAGAGCTGCACACCGTTTTTTTGTTTACAGAAATAACTTAAAGTGCTCATATTATGCTTTTTGGCTTTTCCCTTTCCTTTTATTGTGTTATATATCTTTTTTGTGCATGTTATAGGTTTACAAAGTGAAAAAGCCCAAAGTCCACCCCAAAGGCACTTACCATCTCCAACAGAAAACACTGTTCACAAACTGCTCCAAACAGCTCTATTGTAGTCCAGCCTTTACTTCCGTGACGAACGTGCGTCACTTTGTAACACATGTTATAATGCTTGCCTAGCTGCTAGCATGGCACGCCCTCATACTCTGCTTCTGACTGGGTAGTAGTCCTTACCTAGCTACTGCACATGTGCGACTCCCAATCAAAGAGGGAATAGAAGTGTGATGCCTCACTCCGTAGCTAAAACGGAGAGCTCAACACACAGGGTGAAAAGAGGATCTGCAGCAATGTGCAGTACAACAAAAATATGGTGTTTTTTTTTTTTTAAATTAAATCATGTAAACTTATTCTGATATAACCTCTAAATACAATTATGAACCTGAAAATTTGCATATTATGAGCATTTTAAGTAAACTAACTAAAATATGTCTTAACCTTAATACATTTAACTTAGTGCAGCAAATGAGTCTTTTCTCTCAACACCAAAACAGTTCTCTTTAGGATCCCAGCAAACCCCCAACCAAAACATAAACGGTCTCTAAACAGTCTCCCGCTGGACAACGAAAACTAAATTTAGTGACGCTCTTGCGCTTAATAATCAATCTTTGATTACTATTGATTACCGATGTCGGCTCCAGGAAATAACGGCCTGTAAGCGTAGTTTCCTGGTGGAATCACGGAAGAATTGTGGAGAATTGAAGTAATCCACTTCTGTAAAACGGATGACTAAGAAAGACAGACTTTTTTACTTGTTGCTAAGAGCTGGCAACCTACAAGACACCCTCTGGACAGACACTGGTGAGTGGCCGTGCACCATCTTGGTTTGAAAGTGCCGGCATCCAGGCATTCTGGTGGTGTTTCTGTCAGGGCGTTTGTGATTAAAGTAGTGCTGAAACGATTCCTCGAGTAACTCGAGTAACTCGAATAACTCTATTACAAAAAATCCTTGATGCAAAATTCATTGCCTCAAAGCTTCGTTTAATCAATGTAACTAACGTTGTACGGCTCACTGTGTTTCCGCACGGATGATTATTACTAGCGCACAACGGGCTGACGCTTCTGTGGACACAAGACTGATGGTGCAGATTACAAATGAAGGAAAACAGCGAAAATAGTGAGGGGCTAAGAGAAGAGACAGGCGAGAGAGAAAGTTTGGGATCATTTAAAACTGCAAACATACTGCTACATCATCTCAGTAGAAAACATCCAGTGTACTCATACATTCCACGGAACGAACCCGACACAAGGTAACATACTTCTGCTGCTCTCGTGCACCGCGTTGTTTTACACAACTACAGCATGCAACTCTGCAAATAGCGATGTTTTACAAACAATTTTTAAAACGAAAGCTGTCGGTTTGTAGTCTAACTGTTTATTAGTTTGCTAATAATCTTGAAATTTGGACAATTGTTTGTAAACTTAGCTGCTGCCGGAGACAAACCAGCCCCTCCCCCCTGGAGCGGTCAACCTCATGGCTACTTAATATGCACGTGAATGACGTCATCGGACCATGTCAGTGATGTCTGCATTCTTTATTCTTTCTCCTCACTCAGTATTAGGCTTCTGAAAATGTGGCCCCCACAACAGTATAGTTGAATGGACCTGCTGTAAGCTTTGTACCGTCACATTTACCCTCGGGTTAGTGAACAGCTCTTTTGCATATCCAGTGCAAGGAGCCAGAGGCAAGAAGAGGGCCACCAAAAATGTACTTCTTTTTTTTTAAGGGTCTTGGTGGTCCATGCAGCTATGCTTAAAAATATTAGCATCTATTCCTGTTATTGTATGCAATTTGGCAATAAAATGTTGCTTTTTGTAAAAAAAGGAAACCTCTCTTTTGTATATTTACTATTGCTGTTTACTACAAAGCAAAAGTATTTCTTATCCGATTACTCAATCAATCGATGGAATAATCGGTAGAATACTTGATTACTAAAAGAATTGATAGCTGCAGCCCTAGATTAAAGGCAGCGATCACAGCCTGATGTAAATGATCGGAGTAAGGTAATTGGGGTAATGCAGACCCCCGATCGGTTAAAAAATAGCCATATCGGCTACAATCTGATACTTGGGATCAGGACATCCCTAGTGACAATTTGTTGTTGTCAGTTATCTGTTACAGTTGGATCAAGCTACTTACCCAATTCCATATTAAGTTCCATATTTCTATCCCTATATAAAACTGTTGTTTGGTAGATGGCTTCATAATAATACAGCTGTGTGTCTTGTAAAGGCTCAGTCCTTTTTTGTCTGTTTTGTGACGCTAGCCCCAACAACAGGCCCATACAAACTTTCCACAGACAGAATAATCCCTCATTAAAAATGGTCGGATCCTTTGGAATTTCTGGTTAATCCTTAAATAATTACCTCCACCAAGTTGTAAGCTAGCCTAGAAAAAAAGTAGCAGTAATAAATCTTTTGTTGCCCTGAATGACATTACCAACGCTAGCCCATACTAAGGTGGCAAATTACTGTCAAGATATCCATGCTTTGTACTGTATCTAAAGTCTTGGAAAAATTGGTTTAGGTGAAAAAGCAGATTTTTGGCTATCTACTGTACTGTAAGTCAAAGCAGTTTAAGTAAATGCAGAAACTCTTAACTCATTTTTAAGTAAATCTGACTGGAAAATATGTGCATTCGGTTCCCAAGAAATATTAGGCCAATTGGCCAGATGGTGAAGCTCTAATTAAGGCTTTAAAATCTGATTTTGGGAAGGCCACGCCCCTGACACCATAAATCCGATTGACCTGAATTTTGACACATAAGTCCAGCTCAATCTGATTTACAAAAAAGCCTCTTGGACCATAAATGGACCATTTTGGATTTCTTGAAAAACACAGGCTGTGGTCGAACAGTCAAAAATGACCTCCTTTTTCTTTTACTAACCACTTTTCCTTAACCCCTTTAAACGTCATGAGGCATTTCGGCACTCGGGGACAGCTTCGATATACCAGACCTAGATTCAACAGAACTATGTATTATATCCAAACAGGCCTTAGTGATAAAGGTGAAGATTATATATAATATTTATATAAAAAAACACGTAGCTGTCTGCCATTTCCCTCTGGAAACAGCTGGTGGCCCCCAGAGTGGCGAGGACCTGTATTTGGACCGGGATGGCACGGTTCCGGCGCGTTGCCCTCTCTACTGGACCCAATTAAGTACATAGATCCAAGAGCACAGCTTTAGGGAATTTAAATCGGCATATTAGCCTCATGGTCCCTGAAGGCTCTTTCTCTCCCGATTCTTCCATTGGCATAGTCCTCCTGCAGTGCCATCATGCAGCATTACGCACGGGGGGTCACTGCATTATGTTTACAACAATTTGTGATTGTTAACACCTTGCCAAAATCACAGCATCAGCTAGTGGTATCCCCTACCCTGAGATACAATTTAAAGACAAAAGTGTAATAGGCAAACACACTTTTCTTCATGCAGGTTTTGTCACGAACAGTATTAAAGTTCGGACCGATAACGAGTACCTTAAGTGTAACGATTGCGCGAGAGCTTAACGGCTGTATTTCCAGACTTTGACATTTGATGATATATGCACCATATTAATCTAATACTAGGGTATTTGATGCTATCCTGTATTCCATGGAGTCGGGCCATCTCCTCCTCCTGCGCTCCGTAGCGGACAATGTGACCGTGAGACAGCGCCGATTAAACATTAAGAACAAATTTTTATTAAAGATTTGAGTCAGATTTTAAAGGTGTTTATGGAACAATTCTAACTCAGTACAAGCACAAATAACACTGCTGGATTTATTCTTCATGATAACATGGATGATGTGGAGTGAAAAAATGTGCGTGAGGCATCAATACTTGAAAATATTATGAGTAAGCGTTATTCCCACGTGTACATTCTGCAGTCTGACATCAGTTCACCACCTCACCATATGCGTCGCCAATTCCCATTGTCTCCAAAATGTGCGTACGCATGGGTCAGAGTTTGCGTGGAGGACCGCGCATTCTGCTGTCAAGTTTGTTTTTTATAAATCACAGCCTTTGCGTGGGAAGTGATATGATTATATTTTATTGAGTCAGCCTATGTTGACTCAATAATATGACTTTCCTAAACTGGAACTGGACTGATTGTTATCAGAATCAGGTGTGTTAATGCAGACACACATTTAAAATATGCAGGGCAGTTGTCCACATCACAATGCCTGATTATATATACAGTATGCAACACCAGGGGCTCGAATTTAGAACCTTTGATACCATAGGCAGTTTCTGATCTCAGGGAGCTATTATCTGGGTGATGTCACAAGTGGTATCGCAACACCTAGTAGACAAGGAGCAGGCTTGGAGGTTAGCACTCTACCAATCAGATTGGTCAATTGAGTCCAACTTCTCCCGTAGTTCTGGGTGTAGGCTATGTCCTGCACTGACTTGAGTGTGAGGTAAATCGTGTCTCCCCCATCTCCAGCACTGTTGTCGGCCAGTGCGTCAGCATGCAGACTGTGGCGAAGGACAGTATTAATTAGGTGATCGAGACAAGAAAGTCTCCTATATGGTTCCAGGGCTTTGATTATGTTGCTGCCTTGATCTGTTACCCACACTATTCGGCTGAGGGAGCTAGGGTCGAGTTACGTTTCTTCATTCAGATCCATTTGCGATCCATTCCATTCTGAATAAACAAATAGCGCAGTTTACATGCTTTGTCCTTGTTGCATTACCGGTATTTATTAAGATAATTCTAAACAGATTTCTGTAGTTCAAACAACACGGAATTGTAGTTGAGAACGTCAGTTATAACAGCCCATGTATTAAAAAATTGTCGGGTTTAAATCGGGCTCAGGCTCATAATTACAGTTAATGTGTCGGACACAACGTGCTCGGATAGGGTCGGACTTGATTTTTTGGGCCCATCTAACCTCTAATTGGAATGGCTCTTATCATGGCTGCCACTTGCCACACAATACTTGCGGGTCATTTCACTCCGTAAGAAACCTTCCTAAGCAAAAAGGACTATTCGACCACAACCACATTCTTGACATCTCCTCCCAAACAGTAGGTCACATTGTTACCAAATTTTCTGTAGATCATCATTGGATGAAGCTGATCAAAACTTGTATAAAGCTTGTTGATATCGGATTTGGTTTTCAAGATATTTAACAATAAACATTTTCAGGAAATTAATGTAACTCTAACAATTTGGTCAAACATCATAAAACTAAGTATCAAGGTAGATATTTTCAGTCTGTGTGTGAAAATAGACCTACCAAAGCAATTTGAGCCCAGCCCATAGGGGGCACTACTAATACCAAAAATGTGTACCTCAAAACTTGGACAGAAGCTCACCAAATTTGGTGCACATACTCTGGGGGCAAGTATGAAGTAACATATGGGTACAAGTGGGCGTGGCTTATTCATTGTTATCTGCCATGTTATGCTTTTGCTTAATTTGTTGTGAGCTAGAAGAAGGTAGCGACATGAAACTTGGTACCATAACCATGACATCATGTGGTAATGCTTCCCATGAAATAGGATTTACTTTACGACAAATTTGACTCACACTTTTAACTCAATATACTATAGTTAGGCTTTTTTGAAGTGGGTTTGTATGAGGTACTTAATGATGGTTAATGTATAGTAGATGAAGGTAATATTGGAATATGAACAATGTGGGATTTTTAAACAAAGAACACTCTGCAGCCATATGGCCTCCTCTAACAAAGTAAAGGCATACATGCAGGAAACACAGCCTGCCCAAGCCAAAAGGCGCCAAAAAGTCTCTCAGCTAGGTGTTACTTTTAGTTTGAATTGGCTTTCCATTGGAAAGAACTGAAGGAAACTCCAAGGGTCCCTGGTCATGTGATCCAGCAGATAAAAGCCAGCGCAGGCTACCCTTCTTTGTCTTTTCCACTGCAACTACATTGCTAAAGAAGGAATTTCACTCAGTCAAATGTTTGTAATTTAATTAGCAGTTTTCACCTCATTGGATGTGAACAAGACTGTTTTGTGTTCACTTTAACATGTTCTGGATCCTGTGGAAACACTGTACCACCAGTGTTTCATCTAACCTGCAGAAGGGAAGAAACACTGTTTCTCCACAAGAAGAGAAGAACAACACCGTGAACCGCCCTTTTTCTTTAGTCGACTCAGTTGTTTCCTTCGCAGCCATTCGAAGGATCAGTTTTTCCGTTAATTCGCTGACAAGCGATATACGGCTGTCTCGGTTCTACTGGGTGGACCCGCCGAAAAAAAGTATGGGGCTTTAGTTCTGGGCAGTGATAAGTTGGTGTTTATTTGTAAGCTCTATTGCTGTGTAAGTCATAATGTGAATCTGACCAGTGCCCTTTTTTATTGCTGTGTTAAAGTGCCTTCATCACGGTGTCTGCTGCTTGTTATGTGTTTTTAATACGCTGCATGAATTCTGTTGTCCCATGCCATGGGAATGTTAGTTGCTGTGGGTGAGTCTAATAAACTTTATTTTCCTTGTTCAAAAGTTCAGACCTCCGACACACATCGGAGCTCTTGGTCTCTCTTTTGTCACGGCATAACCACAACTTTGGGAAAAAACTTGGTATTATCCTTACGTCTTACAGAGCTGGGTTTTGCTAAAGGCTAAAGGTAAGGATTAGTGGCCTACATTTGTCGTAGCCGGGGAGCTGTTCTGCTCTTCAATACAATAATACTTTGTACAACCTCTGAAACCCTTTACGCCTGATACTCATGTGACCATACACGACACGCCCTACTGCAGACTGACTGGTCATATCTTTTGTGGACATTTTTATGACGCTATGGCGCTTAATACATCCATGGAGTAGCGTAATTCAGAGGACAGATTCAACGTAGATTCAACAAGCGAGAACAGCAGGCGCTGATGAGTGACGTCAGTGCCTCAGTGGTGAAGCAAGAGAGATGAGGGACTGTTGGTGAGCGGTGTCAGACTTGTAGTCCGTGTCCATATATGCGTTGTTTTCACAGATGGGATTGCCCCGCTTCCCAGCATTGCACGCTAAGTGGGCTTGCCACCAGTTTCTCTTCACTGACCACTGACAAGCAAAGAAGTCAAACAGTATCCACCCTCCTACAACCGCGATGGCTGCAGCTGATTGGACAAACACATCACGTCCGACCATAATGGTGGCTCATTTGGAATACGATCTCGTATTTCACGAAAATAGTTCACCGAAACGTGTTTTCTGAAAACATTTTAAGAGAGAAATAGACCATGCAGTTGCTGAATCTGTCTTCATTTTAGATTGACAAAGGTCAGTTTAAAAGATTTTCGTCAGCTTTTGAGAGGCAACGAGCCTAGCCGGCCGCTCCTGGAGGAGCAGGCGACTCAACACCCCGCTTCTCCAAAGTCCCTGCAACGCTACCAGAATGCATTGCATGGCTGCTCCCATAGAAATGAATGGGAAAAGGGGAAATGACGCTGACGATGGACACATCATTACGTTGGGTTTCCACAGGCAGCTGAAATAACAGCAGAGAGGAGCGATTCAATTCATTCCCTATGAGAACAGTGTTGTGAGCTAATATCGCTGACGGCGCCCAAAGTGCCCGGATGTTCACCGCTCTCCCAAAGTTGAAGTTGAGTCAATTTTTACAGAGCGGTAGAGGTCAACCGATATGGGTTTTTTCAGGCCGATGCCGATCTTTTGAAATCAGGGTCGGCCGATGGCTGATATATGCTGCCGATTATTTTGGCCGATATTTGCTTGTTTTTAACCTCTATTTGAAAGATAAAATTTAACATTAATAAGTACTTAAGATACACAAAATTTCTCAACAAAAACATTTATTGAACACTTGAACACCAATCTGCACTTGTATACTTATATTAAACATGTATAATGTAAAAACATATATTGTATAAATAAACGAAAAGGCTAAGAAGAAAGAAAGAAAATAAACTTAACTTTGTCAAATAAACTTTTCAATGAAAAAACAAAGTTTAGTGCACTTCAAACATCATCAAACATCTGAGAACAATAAAATAAATTAACCATTTTAACAATAGTAGTGCTGACACACAGTAGCAACCAGCAGCATTTCTTTGTTTTAGGTCTGAATAAAAATGTATACAGTAACACTTGAACACAAAAAATCTTAGTGGATCTTCACTTCTGCTATGGCTACTTAATCATTTTAAATAAAAAAAAGTCTTGAAGTTACTAAGTGAATAAAAAGTTAGCAGCATTAATTAATCTGCTTTAGTGCAATTGACTTAGCAGTGCCATCTCCTCGTTTCTGAGGGAAGGAACATTTGTAAACAACAATACAAAAAGGAATGTGCATAATATTATATTTAGTTCCACCAATATTATCCCACTTCCAGATCACGAGTCTTCTTCACCCCACCCATTCCCCACTGAAAGTTCTTAATACTCCCAGTTTAAGAGCTGCAGGTTGTAGTGCAGAAAACACAACTACTCTGCATGTTCTCCTGTGAGCCTGCTCCTCTTCTTGTCATAGATAATCCCAATCTCACTGAATATTCTCTCGCTGGGAACAGAGGAGGGCGGTGGACAGAGGAATTTTCTTGCAAGTGGTGCAAGAAGGTATAGGCGGGATGCATTCTGTTTCCACCATTCTAGTGGCAGACTAGTCTGTCTGTCAATCAGTGGCTCTCTGATCCAGCTGCTCAGTGATGTGTTGATCATCATTTTCTTCAGCATGAGTTCCACCATGTGCTCCCACAATGTTTGCGTACATCTGTTCAAGAAGACCAGAGGGACTGGGTTGTTCTTCCTCTTCCTCCTCCTCCTCTTCCACCCGTCTCCGTTTCTGATCTGATTCTTGGACTCCAGTGGTGGCTGTTTTGCGCTGTTCAGACACGATGGTGTGCTCTTCTTTCACCCATTCTTTGGCCTTGCTCAGTGTCTCCACTGCAAAGATTTGACCCTTATAGCGAGGATCCAGCAGCGTCGCCAGCACCAAACATTTGGTCTCCATCTTTTGAAAATCTCCTCTCCAAGCTTTGAAACATGGTTTCCCTGAGTGTTTTGATACTCCTCATAGTGGGACCCTCTGCCTGAAGCACCATCTTCAGCACAGCAATGCTGGGAATGACGCAGGAGATGCATGCCTCTGCCTTACTCATCTCAAAAGTGACTTCCTCAATGGGGCCCAGTGTCTCGGTCAAATTTGAGACGAGGGCCCACTGGTCTGCAGTTGGGGTTGTAAACTTTCCATGTTCTCCTGCATAGATGTTCAGGGCACGCTTCTGCTCCAGCATCCTCTGCAACAGGTGTAACATGGAGTTCCAACGGGTGGGAACAGCCTGAATTATGCAGTGCTGGGGGAGGTCAAGTTCTTCTTGAATGTCTCTCAGACGCTGTTTTGCGAGCACAGAGTGGCTGAATGTCTTTAACTTGGCGATAATGTCCCCCACTGCTCTCTGACTGCTGATACCCTCGTTTATCACAAGCTGTAATGTGTGTGCACTGCAGCTGAGATCTGGTATTTCTGCCAATCTGAGGCCTTTAATCATATTAGCACCACTGTCTAGGAGCACAAGCACAACTCTGATGTGGGTGATGTCCCAATGTTTCAACATGCTTAGGAGCACCTCGCTGATGTATTCCCCAGTGTGGGAGCCAGACATGACCTTAACATTTAGTACCACTTGTTTTCTTTCCCATTCACTATTAATGAAATGGCATGTTAGACTTATCAATGACTCCGTCTCCCCAGACCAAGTCTGTCGTGAACGACAAATGAGGGCCAGCATTCTCTGAGGTGATCAGTGTTTTGATTTTCATCTCCACACCTTTCATTATGTTTTCCAGCATGTCTGTGCAGTAGTATTTTTCAGTCTTGAGGCTATACTCCAGGTTCCAGTGTTGCAATCAAACGCCGAAAGCCAACATCCGAGACCACTGTAAATGGCTGGTTGTCTGTAGCAATCATTTCAAGTATTTGTTTATAAATTTTTTTTTTTTACCTCTGGTCAGAATTCTGCCATTTTCTGAGGCTGACTGAGATTGGCGGAAGCAGCAGCAGCAGCCGCTGCATCTTTTTCTTTTACTGCCTCTTTGTAATCCTGGAGGTGGTTTGCCTTCAGGTGATTCCACAGGTTTGTAGTATTTTTACTTCTACCTTTCTCAGCCCCCATGCTTACCAACTTGCTACATATATTGCATTTGGCCTTCCCTGGTGTTGGCTGGGTGAAGCGCTGCCATAAGGGGGTGGTTTTCTTTTCAGCTATCAGACTTAATGACTAAAAAAGGGGGAAAATACAAGGTTAAGTTAGTATTTTTGTATAGTATCTTCATCTTCAAGTCATTTTATAGATAGGTATAGATATAAAATCTAACATTTTTTTTTATAAATCAGCTAATAATTCAGTGCATTGTAAGTGATACAAGGCTAAAAACGTTTCTATCATCTTCCCAAAAACTGTCCTGAAAACGCATATCAACACCAACAACTACTTGTCGGCATCATGTTGTGGTGACACAACTCTGCTTGGAATCCAGTTGCAGTTGAAAAACGCTGCCTCTGGAAACCCAGCGTTAGCGTATCGGCTGTGTGAGAGAAAAGCGACAGGAAAAAGAGATGGCAATGACGATGTAGAGTAAGTTAACAGTAAGCACCAAGTTTCTTAAGAGAGAAGACACACCAGCCCGATAATCGGGCGTCGGGCCATCTGTTGAGGTCCGTGACTCGAGTCTGTTCCGTGTGTCCCGTGCCGTCGGCCGTCTGAGGAGCCGTCGGCATTCATTTGGGCAGACCCGACATGTTCAGTCGGGGACAGGGCAGTCGGGACTCACCCGGAAATGGGGAGCGGATGAGCCGCTCAAAATCTGACAAATCTTTTAAACTGACCTTTGTCAATCTGAAATGAAGACAGATTCAGCAACTGCATGGCCTATTTCTCGCTTAAAATGTTTTCAGAAACACGTTTCGGTGAACTATTTTAGTACAATATGAGATCGTATTCTAAACAAGCCGCGATGACAATATGGCTGTGAATTTCCGGAGAAAAAAGAACCATGTGACGCGTTCGTCCACTCAGCTGCCGGTTCTCATTTTCTGGGAAATAATCAGACTGTTAATGGAAACAATACAGAGCAGCGCCGCCTGCTGCTATGGAGACGTAGCGCGCACGCTCAAGTCGGCGTCGCCTCAGTGTGTTCTGAGGCATTTTTTGGACCTCGGGACCCGACTGATCAGTCCGACTGGCTTTTCTGCCGAAGGTCGGCCCGTCTGGTTGGTGTGTCAGGGCCTTAAGACACAGTGGCTTCATCTGATACTGGTCGCTAAAGTGAAGGATGTTACAACCTGGAGACTGCAGTGCACACAGAGTGTCACGCACACAGCACACCTTTTTGTTTACTTAAATCGCACAATTTTAGTGAAATTGCGATCAGAATAATCATGCAGCCCTATCTTGATTGCATCATAAGGCCGTGACCTTCAGCACTCACTGGATCGGTTCGCAGACGAGTGTGAAGCGGCTGGGATGAGGATCAGCGCCTCTAAATCTGAGGCCATGGTTCTCAGCAGGAAACCGATGGAGTGCCTACTCCAGGTAGGGAATGAGTCCTTACCCCAAGTGAAGGAGTTCAAGTACCTTGGGGTCTTGTTCGCGAGTGAGGGGACAATGGAGCGGGAGATTGGTCGGTAAATCGGCGCAGTGGGTGCGTTACATTCAAATACGGTATTACATTCAATTTATCGCACCATTGTGACAAAAAGAGAGCTGAGCCAGAAGGCAAAGGCCGAAATGGGTTCCCTCAGGAGGGTGGTTGGTGTCTCCCTTAGAGATAGGGTGAGAAGCTCAGTCATTCATGAGGAGCTCGGACTAGAGCCGCTACTCCTTTGCGTCGAAAGGAGCCAGTTGAGGTGGTTTTGGGCATCTGGTAGGGATGCCCCCTGGCCGCCTCCCTAGGGAGGTGTTCCAGGCAGGTCCAGCTGGGAGGATGCCTCGGGGAAGACCCAGGACTAGGTGGAGGGATTATATCTCCAACCTGCCCTGGGAACGCCTCGGGATCCCCCAGTCAGAGCTGGTTAATGTGGCTCAGGAAAGGGAAGTTTGGGGTCCCCTGCTGGAGCTGCTGCCCCCACAACCCGACCCCGGATAAGCGGACAAAGATGGATGGATGGATATATATAAACATAAATATTTATGGTGCCAAATCATAACAAAAGTTATCTCAACCAGAATCATTGAGTGCAGCCATAATCTATGACAAGTCAACTGGCAGCACTATTGTCAGTGTTCAGTTGTCTTAGTGTGATTTTTAGCAGTGAAAAGTACAGTATACTGTATAATTTAATATTCAATTCACAAAACTCTTGAAGCCTTAGATGGGTTAATACAATCTCTTTATTTACATAGGAGAACTGAGACACGTCTCTGCAGAGAAGGATCTGAACCTTACTCAAAACTCTTCTGTTTTATACCAAGGCATTACCTCATTCTGATCCTCCACCAAGAACCAAAAACACCTAATAACACATCCTAATATGTTCAGTTATTCCTATCACGCCATATCTATTCCCATTACCAATCTCATTCCTGCATGTTGTGTGGTGCCGCCACTCTTCTCTTTATTTCCACTTCGACATCAAACCATTTTTTTGCATTCACTGCCCTGTCACCATTTGCCACTCTGCAGATTTTCTTTTATTGCTCATCCTAGATGACAAACCAAGATAAACATTTCTTCCTTGCCTCCACCTCCTTGATCAGAACCTTAATCTCACAGTTGATGACGTTTTTTTTTTGTCTACAGCGGGATTACCCGTTGTGATACGACGAAGAATGACGTCAGGGGCACATGTATAGTCATTTGCACAGTAATTTATGGGAGGAGGCAAGGCAGGGTCAGTGGCTCGTTCACGTGCGCTCAATTACCCAATTGCCCAATTACCTTCCCTGCTACATTAACAATTTTGAAAAGCATGTTTTTGTCTTTCACGTTCAGGTTGCCATACCAAGCTGTTATATTAAACTGTAAAATGCTTTCTAACAGGCCCCTGTATGCCATCTCTAGTATGTGTTGACGAACACTAAAGCTCCTCAGTTTTCTGATTATAAACAGTCACTGGTTGGCTCGCTTAAAAATACTTTTACATAAAAACCTAAAGTGTGATCAACACAATGCTTTATTTCTGTGCAGTTCTGTTGAATAACACAGCTTTCATGGTCATAATAAGAGATCAGCTGATTTCAACTGACCCACAATCTTTTCCAAACTGTTGCCTAAATCTAAAGTACTTACTTCTTTCTTTGTGTAAAAAACACGTGTCGAATTGATCGGTGTAATCAGTACAGATGTGTCTCCTTCAGCCATATCCCTACTTCCTTTAAAAGCATAAAAACAGTCTATCAGGGTATTACAAAATGCTTTAGCATATTTTCACGACCTGGTCTACAGAATATGATAATAACGTAGCTTTAGGAGGTACACTCCCATACAGAAGGCTAGATATCAAATTTGATAAGAACAGTTGATTTCTCAGGCCAGTAAATGGCTTCAGTGTCTTTGCAGAGTCATGCACCCTCCTGGCAGGCCGAGGTGTCTTGTAATTTACAGTCTGGAATCAGTTAGACAGGTCTACAGTACAAAGAAACAAACTGTCTACAACTACTAAAGTAAATTTAATGGAATTGAAATCTTACTACTGTCATTTTTTATCTGTTATCTGCAGGTCGTCAATGAAATCTATCCAATTTGGACGTATTCCTACCTGGTGTTGCTGTTTCCCATCTTCCTAGCCACTGACTACCTCTGTTATAAGCCTGTATTGGTCCTGCAGGCCATAAGCTTAGTAGTTACCTATGTTATGTTGCTAAAGACACAGGGCATGCTGACCATGCAGCTCCTGGAGTGTTTTTTTGGGCTGGCCACGGCCTCGGAGGTGGCCTACTACTCCTACATCTACAGCGTCGTGGAGCCGGCACACTACCAGAGAGTGACGGGTTACTGCCGCAGCATTGCTCTGTTTGGATCAGCTGCTGGATCTCTGATTGGTCAGCTCCTGCTCTCTGTGGCCAAAGTTCAGCTGGTCCACCTCGTCATCATCACTCTGACATCAGCCGCTGTGGCCTGTGTTGCTTCCTGGTTTCTACCCATGCCCAAGAGGAGCTTGTTCTTCCACAAGAGTCCAGGACCAGCAGAGGAGAGGCCACACAGCAGCACAACACTGTTGGAAAAGGCTGTGGATTCAGAGAGTGAATTGCCTCTAAACAGCCAGGATGTCTCCACAGTGAGTGACAATCTTTTTTTTTCTGGTCACAGCAGGGTCATGATAGGGAGTCATCTGTTAAAATGTCAATAACTGTATTTGTGACACACTTAGTCACTTGGCCATGTTTGACCTCTCTCATTCTCCATGCAGATGTCCAGGTCCTTTAAGACAGGAAGCCATAACAGTGGTCTTGTGGAGGTGTTACGGATACTGTTTGATGACTTCCTGCAGTGCTACAGGTATCAGCCCCTGCTTGCCTGGTCGCTGTGGTGGGCACTGGCCACGTGCGGCTACTTCCAGGTCATCAACTACACTCAAGCATTATGGGAGAACGTTCGTCCATCCCAGGACTATGAAATCTACAATGGCTATGTAGAGACACTGTCCACAGTGCTAGGTGAGGGTGCCAAAAAGGGTTGCCACTTCATCTAATTTAAAAAACGATCTGTTGCCATTGTTTTTAGATGTAGACAATTTTTTTCGAATTTGTTAAAGGAGAATTCCGGCCAATTTTGACGTTAATCTTGATCGCTATAAATATGCGTGTACTTTCGATTGAAAAAAACCCGACCTGAATCGGTGCAGGCAACACAGAGAAGCTGCAGCTACGTGTATGAGCTTCCACTCAGCTAAAACGGCAGCTGTCGGGGCAAGTTTTTAAACGTGTTTTTAGCCTTTTAACATGTTCGAAATGTCATTACAAGTGCCTACCCATGTGCAGTGATTCCTTCCGAGGGAACACAGCGAGTCTGGCTGCAGTAGATGTGACAGAAAGGCATAAAAGTTGTGTTAATCATACCTCTGTTGATTTCCTGCTTTCTGGGGAAGTCCACACTAGTCGATTGTCGAACTCATACAATCCAATATTCCAAAACGTATTTTTTCCACAAAAAAATGATTTGCCGTGTTTATGTCCATACTAATGAGAGCAAGGCTGTAACCTGACACCCCAGCTCAGCCAGCAGCAGTTCAAAAGTTCAAGAGCTATTGAGCATGCGCATAGGTAACTATAGCAACGGTGGAGACTCACAGACTGTCAGCTGAGAGAGAGACGGAGCTTGGAGTTAGATCAGGAGGAATATGAGAAAATGGTTCGAGTTTGTGCCTTTCCAAATTGCGGCAACCAAATGAAGAGATATTTGCGCTTGAGCTTTCACCGCTTACCCCTCCGCAACTGGGAGATTTTACAGTTGTGGCCGGTTGCACTTCAGCTTGATGTGCAAACTCCCTTGCGAACTTTACGTGAGAGAGATTGTTTGCAGTCAACAAAAGCAGTCAACAAAAGTAGTCAAGCAGCACAAACGGAATATGTAGGCTACTGTTATATTATAAAACCACTAGGGCTGTCAGCGTTAACGCGTTAATCGCGATGCGATTAAGGGCTGACACAATTAATTTTTTTTAATCGCATTAATTGCATGCCGGCATTTATTAACATGCCTAACAGGCTACTATTTTGACCCTTTGCAGCACCGTTACTTATCATCAAGCTGCCATTTCCTCGTAACACATCTGCAGGCTGCAGGCATGATGGAGAAAGACAGCAGCAATGAAATCCTGAATGGCGCTTTTTATTTTCCAAAACTCCCGGACGGCTCGTAGACAAGTCGAAAGCCATATGCGCATTGTGTAAAGAGGAATTAAAATATCACCGAAGCACGTCAAGCTTGAGCTAGCACATACGGAGCTAAGCATAGTAGTACAGTTAACGTGATGCTACCCGCTAGCATGCTGCTACTTGCCGACCTGTGGATGAAACCAAATCCCAAGAAATTACTACAGCTCTTGCGAAACGGGTGGCAACTAGCTGCAGACCTGTCAGCATCGTAGAGGACTCGGGTCTTAAAGACGTAGTACAGTTGACCTGTCTCGTTGCCGTCGAGGGGGACAGTAGTTTTCACGGATACACAGCCTGTACGACACGGAGAAAGCAGCCACAGTGGAACAGCTGCAAAGTGCTGCAAATGCCGTCTCATTAACCGGTGATCACTGGACGTCAGTGAGTAATCAACATTATTTAGGAGTTACTAAACACTATATTGACTCTAGTAAGGATAGGGATTTTTTGTTTTTTAGTTAGGTACTTGGAGGAATTGTGCAAGAACATTTTTCTTTTGTTTACAGTAAATAAATAATTACAAATCTTAAAATCAAGTTCATAAAGTCACTTTCTTTGCATTCATTTGATTCCCAATCAAGATACACTGGTAAAAATTGCTTTCGATAGTTAATATGCACTTAAACTGTTCTGAAATGCAAAATAATAGAATTTTAATCATGTAATAAAATATGCGATTAACTATAGAACTTCAGCGATTAATCGCGATTAAAAAAAAATAAAATTGTTTGATAGCCCTAAAAACCACTGATAACAGCAGGTGTTAGCAATATATTATATAACTGTACAATTTATTTATTCAAGTTTACTTGTACAATATACATATTCTTACTATTTCCTAATATAACTGTGTAATTGCTTTGCTTATTCCTAGTAATGATAATACCACTGATAACAGACAGGTGTTTGCAATATATTATAGAACTGTACAATCAGAATCAGATTTATTGGCCAAGTATACGTACATACACAAGGAATTTGACTTTGGTAGGTGTTAACTCTATGCATTCAACAAATAGACACGTGTTAGTAACATACTGTACAATAGAGACAACAGTGTATGTATATATATATATATATATATATATATCTATCAAAATAATATACAAAAATACAAATATACAAATAAGACATAATATCAAGACAAGTACACATGGTGTGGGATGTAAAGTGCAAAAAGTAATAGTGAAAATTAGTGTGCAAGATGCATATTCTTACAATTTACTTATTCAACTTTACTTGTACAATATACATATTCTTACTTTTTCGTAATAGAACTGTGCAATTGTTTTTTTTAATTCCTAGTAATGACAATACAAAGTAATACTAGAAATCACAGTATTAGACTCAGAAAATGTCCTCTGCCTCTTTGAATCCCGTGTAACTACCAGTCGGGTGCCACGGCCAAGGCGCTCATTAGACAACTGGCCATCTGGTCCGTCCGGTTGAGGTTGCTTCTTCCAATTTACTTTCGGGACACAAAAAACACTTCCAGAACATCCTTGTAAATCAGATAGGGAAACCTCTCTGTATGGGCGAAACAATGTCCGTTTTCTGGGGACCCATCCAGACCATCATACAGCCTGTATGAGACCCCATTCCTTACAGAACAGGCTTTCTTCCTCGGTGGTCATTGCGATATAGTTTCCACAGGAGCACCACCATGTCTCCGCACGTCGTGGCCTTGAAGCAGCAGCCTCTGCCTGCTCCTCTGATTGTGCCCTTCTCTCGACAAGATCTTGTGCCAATAACTCTTCGTCTGGTTCGAAAAGATAACCCCGACCATCAAACTCCAAAAACTCTGTGTGTTCCACATCGGATTGGGATGAACTATCCATCTGAGTTGATATTCTAAAAACACTGACACTATCTCGTTATTATCCCAAAGCTCCGTCTCTCTCTCTCAGCTCTCCACCGTTGCTATAGTTACCCATGTGCATGCTCAATAGCTCTTGAACTTTTGAACTGCTGCTGCTGGCTGAGCTGGGGTGTCAGGTTACAGCCTTGCTCTCATTAGTATGGACATAAACACGGCAAATCGTTTTTTTGTGGAAAAAATACGTTTTGGAATATTGGATTGTATGAGTTCGACAATCGACTAGTGTGGACTTCACCAGAAAAAACAGGAAATCAACAGAGGTATGGATTAACACAACTTTTATGCCTTTCTGTCACATCTACTGCAGCCAGACTTGCTGTGTTCCCTCGGAAGGAATCACTGCACATGGGTAGGCACTTGTAATGACATTTTCGAACATGTTAAAAAGCTAAAAACACATTTTAAAACTTGACCTGACAGCTGCTGTTTTAGCTGAGTACACGTAGCTGCAGCTTCTCCGTGTTGCCTGCACCGATTCAGGTCGGGTTTTTTTTCAATCGAAAGTACACGCATATTTATAGCGATCAAGATTAACGTCAGAATTGGCCGGAATTCTCCTTTTAATATGCTATGTTGAATGGCATTAACTGAAACACGTTGAATATGAATGTAGGCTGACATTAATTACTAGCTAACTTTTAGTTTACTCATTGAGTTAAAAATATGTAAAACTGGAAAATACTTTGAGATAAAGTTACATTCCCTGTAATTGTTAACCCTAGGTTTCAGACTGCCCAACAGGACTTGGATACAGATGTCACTAAAGTGAAGTATTAATGAACTCAATTTCTAATGGTCTTTCTTTGTTCTGTTGGCCCACAGGGGCTCTGGCAGCTCTGCTGGTGGGCTACCTGCCTGTATGCTGGGCTCTGTGGGGTGAGCTGGCTCTGTGTGCCCTCTCCCTGCTGATGGCTGTGTGTGTGTTTGTCATGGACACAATGAGGAACATCTGGCTATGTTACAGCTCATTCGTCCTCTTCAGAGCCACATACATGTTGCTCATTACTGTGGCTACGTAAGTACAAAGAGGCAGCATAAGCTTTTGTTCTTGCTCAATATTAGATTAATGTAAGACTGATATTATTCAAATGCTGAAATTACTATTTGAATGTGACTTTTTTTTATAAATATGTTGGTTAACGTTAGCTAATCTCCCTCGCCTTGGCCTACCCGCATGTGTCACTCATGTCACGTCTTATGTTAATAAGTTAGCGGGAGTGAGAAACACGAGAGATTGTGAGGTTTGAGCTAATGTTACGTACCGAGTAACGTTAGTACAACATCATGGAGCTAACGTTAGTACCTGGGGGAGTGACAGGCTGCAGCATGAAATCAGAAGAAGGACGGGAAATAGTTTTAACATGAGCTAAAGTGCTTATGTTAACATTAGTTGCCGCATTCTTGTTTCCTAACTGCGTTGTGAGTTATAGTAACGTTAGCTTAGCTGGGAGCTTCATGGAGAAAGCTAAAGTTAATGTTAGCTGCACTACAGCTGTCAGAGTTAGCTTCGACTACATATATTACCTTCAAATAGCTGTAATCTCAATAACGTGACAGTCTGCAAGAAACAGGTTGCTTATAAATCACTAAAATAGTAGTGACAGCACCGTTGGCTTAGTTATGAATTACTTTAGCATCGTAGCTAACACTATTGTTACTTAGTTTATGACAAATCGTTTCGGCTGTGCTTTCTAACATGATGTCATTGTGCTATCCGAGCACCGTTAGCATGTACAACAGAGCCGCTTCACTACACTTGTTAGATAATGTTTCATTACAGAGTTCTCTGTTGATTAGTGTTTGTCGCTGCGTGCTACTGGTGGTAAATTAATGTAAACAAAGTTGCGTGCAATACGCCATTACGTACATCCCCTTCAAGACCAGGCTAGTGTTAGAAGTCCCTCTAGTGGACAGAACGTGTAACAACAACCACATGCTTATAGTGGCATTGACAATGCATAAGCCTGAGTAGTGTAGTACATATTAATAACGGTTAATAAGGCTGCATTTGAGCATTAAATATTCAAATATTATTCAAATATAAAAAAAATGAAATTTGAATGGTATTATAGAGGAAGATTGACAGCTCTAATATATATATATATATATATATATATATATATATATATATATATATATATATAAATAAATAAAAAAAAAATAAAAAAATAATTTCAGAACCAGACATACATGGAAGAATAAGCATGTGTTGCAATAAGTAAGGACAAAAAATAGAGACATTTGGTTTATTCTTTTACACTGTACCTTCATTACTGTATCATGTCATCATTTAACCTTAGCTCAGAGTCAAGCCTGCATGTCTTTCTGTTCAAACTGCTGTCAGCTTCTTAGCAGCTCTGACAGCTTACATCAGAAATGTAATGATGTTGACTATACACAAGGACTGAACACTGACTGTGCTATAATGTAGGCTAATTGATCTAAATAAAATGACCTACCACTGTGCTTTATACTGTGTAAACACCCTGTGTTTTAGGAGTTGACTGTACAAAATTGTATAAGCCTGAAACATGGAGAGCAGAGCTACTCTCAATTAGGGCTGGGCGATAAATAGATATGATACCTTGTATCGATATATTTTCAAACGAGATATGGGATTAGACAATACCGTTTATATTGATATGTTTTAATGTTGCGTTATATGACCCATTTCTTCTGTAAAGCCGTGCCTGTCTTTGCATCTCTTCTCTCACTCTCTGCGTAGCCCCGCCCCCACTCACTAACAAACAGGCACTCCTGCAGCAGCCCTGGGTCCACACTGCTGACATTTGTCTACAGTTGTATTTGTTATTAGCACAGCTGTATATTTTGTTAAGCATGAGAGGAAAACCTGTATTTGTACCAGTGTTTCCGCTGGTTGCTTCTGTTGTAGCGGCCAAAGCGAAAAAAACATGGAGAAAAACATGGAAGAACAGTAGTTAGTGGATGTAACTAACAGTTCTATGAGTAATAGTGTGTGAGATGGCGCCTGCTGGACCCGGTCAAGAGATGTGACCCATGGCTAGATTACCATAGTTCATAAAAATGCAGCACAGTGACAATACAGAGATTACATACACGAGACGTTTGTAACGCCACTGACCTGCCAATGCGCATTTAACCCGCACTGACCCATTCATAATAAGTCAGCCGTCACTCTGTGAGTAGAAAATTCAGTCTTCAGACACTTCACTGATAAACCGGAGGACTGTACAGTAACAATCTGCTTCATGGTCAAAGAAAGTTTTTGTATCATACACTTCAGTCCATCGCACACTCTTGTCTATGAGCCCTCTCTCTCTCTCTCTCTCTCTCTCTCTCTCTCTCTCTCTCTCTCTCCCTCCCCCCCCCTCTTTTAATTAGTCTGCTATTGTTGTAGAAAACAACTGAAGAAGCATTCTCAGAGATAGGGCTTTTAAATAATTTTTCATTTACATGTGTTGCAGCTGTATATTTTCTTTTTTGTGATTAACATTTTTTTATTTTTTAACAACATACAACTAAACGTACAACTCGCAACATGAACAAATCCCCCCTACCCCCATCCTCATCATCACCCACCCAGACAAAAATCAAGAAAAGATGACCCCGTAACTACAATATTCAAGACCATTCAACAAAATAGTAACAAAATAGACAATAAACCATAAACCAAATAAACATATGTAGAAATGACAACACCATCATACATGTCTCTCCCCAGCACAAAGCTTCGTAGGAGCCCTCCAGAAAGCTCAGGTACTTTCCCCATTTTGTGGTATAGACATCCAATCTGGCAAACCGTTTATATGACATTTTTTTAAATGCCGCCACCCTAGCCATCTCACAAGCCCACTCCTGGATTGCCCTTCATTCTGCCATCCTCTTAAAATAATCTGTCTTGCTATCATTAAACTAGTCTGGACCAAGGTTCTTATGTGCTTATCTACTGATTGATTGAATTTATTTGACCACTTAAATATAAAATATGAAACAGTACTCTGTGTCATACATTAAAATACATAAATAGTCAGGCATGACACAATAAAGCCCTAAGACTTATTTCCATCGTATCCCTATAAGGGCAGGGGGAGAGGACAAGTGGCAGTAGGTCACACATCAGTCATTCATCATACATTAAACAAATTCATCCATGTTATACAAAAAACAACAATACAAATAGATAATGACTATGATTGGCACCCAAGCCATACTTTCAAACCTTGTTTAAATCTGCCTGTGCTTCTGACTGTCTTGAGTGTACCAGGTAACCGGTTCCAAAGCGTAGTTCCAGCATAAAGAAAAGACTGTTTACCCAGATTAGTCTTAGCTCTGGGGGGTACAAAGATCTGTTGAGCTACCCCTATTGGAGTACCTGTGAACTTCGTTTACTCTATTAAAATAATTTCTAAAATATTTGGGAACATCACCATAAACAATTTTATGTACCATACCCAGCTGCAACTGAGATACTCGATCCTCAACTTTCAACCATCCCACCCTTTCAAAGTGGGAAGATTCCAGATGAGTTCTTATGGGGAGGTCTAAAATAAGCCTTATTAATTTATTTTGAGACATCTGAAGCCTATATTTCAGGTTCCCTGTGACACCATTGTACCATGAGCCACACGCATAATCAAAATAAGGCTGAATTAAAGCTCCTGCCAGAATTAGTTTTGTTTTTTCATCCAAAAACCTTGATATTCTGGCCATAAAGCGGACTCTCTGATTTACTTTGGTGATTACCTTTTGGGCTATGTTTAGATGGAAACGATCTGAAGAGAAAACGCAAAAGTGGCGTTGCACTTTTTATTCCGCGTTTAGACAAGCGTTTTGGGGGGGAAATCTGCGTGCATATGGTGACGCAAAAGTGTGTGAAATTCGATGTAGTATACACGCCAGACGGCTAGGTGGCACTGCCACACAACACCACCAAGTCCGCGCGCTTGTGTAGAACCTTCCTTCTACTTCTCTCCCTAGTAGCGCGAAACCAAAACATGTCAAAGTGAACAACAAAAGCTGACAATTTTGTCTGGACAGACGAGGAGGTTGAGTTACATGTTTGTCTGATGATGACCAACACAGTCGACCGTGATAAGCCACAGCACAGCACCCACAGGAGCACTACCAATATCCTGAGCCTCGCAGCCCGTCAGGAGAGGGTCTCTCTCTTTCTCTTCATCCGCAACGTTGTAGCCTACTCTGGCAGCTGGCTCAAATGAATAGCCTACATATGGTCATCGAACTATAACAACCTTATCCACATTGTCGAAATCATTTAAAAATATTGAGCCATTACATTGAAAATCTTTTAGATAACAGGAGCCTATAATTTCTGTAGCCTACTCTTAACAACAGACTACCTGAACGCCTTTTTCTCGTCTCTCTACACACCTCTGTCCTCAGACTTTTGCGTTTTTACCCTTTTAGACAGGAACGCGACGGTGGAGCGTTTTTTAAGATTTCCACTCTGGAAGATGGTTTCACTTTTTTGCGTTTTTAAGCCCCAAAAACGCCGTTGCCGTATAAACGAAAGGCACATCTGATTTTGTTGTTTTCACCTGCGAGCGTCATCGTGTAAACAGGGCCTAACATGCATCCAAGGTAACTGATTGATTCCTTGGCAGTAATTACAGTATCTCCAGCTAGGACCTTAAAACATGAGGCTTTCTTTAACTTTATCTTTGTTCCAAACAATATAGATTCAGTTTTCCCTAAATGAAGTCATAATCTGTTAGCCATCCACATGCTAACAAGTTCTGCGCTAAGTGTGCTTTCAATCACATTTCTATCCTTGTGAGAAACAACCAGCGCAGAATCATCTGCATATAAAAAAAGTAGGGCTGTCAAACGATGAATTTTTTTTAATCGCGATTAATCGCATATTTTATTACATGATTAAAATTCTATTATTTTGCATTTCAGAACAGTTTTTAAGTGCATATTAACAATCGAAAGCAATTTTTACCAGTGTATCTTGATTGGGAATCAAATGAATGCAAAGAAAGTTACTTTATGAACTTGATTTTAAGATTTGTAATTATTTATTTACTGTAAACAAAAGAAAAATGTGTGAATCTGTCATTATTGCACAATTCCTCCAAGTACCTAACTAAAAAACAAAAAATCCCTATCCTTACTAGAGTCAATATAGTGTTTAGTAACTCCTAAATAATGTTGATTACTCACTGACGTCCAGTGATCACCGGTTAATGAGACGGCATTTGCAGCACTTTGCAGCTGTTCCACTGTGGCTGCTTTCTCCGTGTCGTACGGGCTGTGTATCCGTGAAAACTACTGTCCCCCTCGACGGCAACGAGACAGGTCAACCGTAGTACGTCTTTAAGACCCGAGTCCTCTACGATGCTGACAGGTCTGCAGCTAGTTGCCACCCGTTTCACAAGAGCTGTAGTAATATTTTGGGATTTGGTTTCATCTACAGGTCGGCAAGTAGCAGCATGCTAGCGGGTAGCATCACGTTAACTGTACTACTATGCTTAGCTCCGTAGGTGCTAGCTCAAGCTTGACGTGCTTCGGTGATATTTTAATTCAGCTTTACACAATGCCCATATGGCTTTCGACTTGTCTACGAGCCGTCCGGGAGTTTTGGAAAATAAAAAGCGCCATTCAGGATTTCATTGCTACTGTCTTTCTCTATCATGCCTGCAGCCTGCAGATGTGTTACGAGGAAGTGGCAGCTTGATGATAAGTAACAGTGCTGCAAAGGGTCAAAATAGTAGCCTATTAGGCATGTTAATAAATGCCGGCATGCGATTAATGTGATTAAAAAAATTAATTGCATCGCGATTAACGCGTTAACGCTGACAGCCCTAAAAAAAAAAGACTGCATGAACAAGCAGACTTTAGGTCATTTATATATAGCAGAAAGAAAAGTGGACCCAAAACACTCCCTTGAGGTACCCCACAGTCCATTTCTTTTGGTTTAGACGTTTTCCCCTCAATGTCCACTACTTGCGTTCTATTCTCCAGATAGGAGCCCATACTTATTAAAGCTATCTGCCACTATCTCCTTCTCTGATTTAATATTGTTCTGATGTAAGATCTAGAGTGATGTTAGTGTTTTTTGTTTTCAGCCTTTTACTGAAGCCAAGTTGCTTAAAGGATTTCCATAACTTTCCTGAGTCATTTCTGTATTCAGCAATTTTTTCATTAAAATACAGTATGCCTTTTTAGTATTGACCACTAATCTGTTAACTTCATTTCTAGCCTTTTTATAATCAGCCCAACTCTGCTCATCCTTGCTCTGAATTTACCATACTTCCTATTTCTTATCCTAATTGCCTCAAGGAGGTCATCATTTACCCAGGGTTCTGTTCTCTGATTTATTCTAATTTCTTTACATGGGGCTACTTTATCTACAGCTTCTAAAAACATACTTTTAAATGAGCACCATGCTCTGTCCACATCAATACATTGCAAAACTGTAGACCAGTTACACACACGTGTAGGTTCATTAATCAGCTGATGTAAACTATAGGAGCTACAGAAATTCATCCATGCTTATACCCAGAAACTTCACTTTTCTGAAAATCAGTGTTGAAATCCCCCAACATGATAACTTCAGATTTAACCAAGTCCATGCAATTTGAGCAAATATCCTCTAAAAGTTCGTAAAACAGTGTTAGATCAGGTGGTCTGTAACATGCGCAAATTAGTATGGGCTTACTCTTTGGTAGCAAAATATCTGCTCACTATTTAAGTCCGTTCTATGATTTAAAACCAATGTCCGCTCTTACATATATGCACACCCCTCCACCTTTGCGGTTTCGATCTCTCCTAATTACCAAATAGTTCTCCAATTCAATTTCAGCGTCTGTGATGGAGTCATCCATGTCTTGGTGAAACAAAATATTCCCACCTGTCTGCTTTTGCTGAGGTGTCGTATCTCTGTGATTTTGGGGAGAAGGCTTCTGATGCTTCTATCCCGCTTAGGATTGACCCATCTCCCAGAACAAATAGTCTTGGGCTGAATGGAAACTGGGTCCCTGCAATCCAACATAGGTTATCATGTATCCCAGTCCAAAATTCCAGCACCTTATCACAGGACCATAGGACATGAAGTAATTGGCCGTCCTATGTCTTACATTTCCAACAATTTGGTGTGTCTTTCAGACCAATTCTAAACAATCTGGAGGGAGTCCAATAGAAGCGATGTATAATCTTGAACTATAAAATATTAATATTCCTATAGATTCTGTTCCACCTCTTATCCAGTGTAATACTCAAATCCCTTTCCCATGTCTTTTTGAGGGCTGTCCAGGCTCCATTCTCCAGGTTCTGCATAAGCATAGAGAAATACCCAGAAGCCTCATGACCTTTTCCATATTTCAACAACACCTTATCTAAACATGTTGGTGCCTTCGGGGCTGAAGAACTGGATCCAAAAATCCCCACTAACTGATGGCAAAGTTGCAAATATCTAAAAAAGACCTAGGGATTCCAAATTGCTGTACCACATCCTCAAACTATTTTAATATGCCCCGGAGATACAGATCCCCCAGTGTGACGATTCCCTTTTCCAATCAATCCCTCCAAAAAAGGGGAGATCTACCAATACATAACTTTGGATATCGCCAAACACTTGGTGAAGTATTTAGATATGGATCCAGTTTAAACAGCCGGGCCACTTTGGTCCAAACGACATTTAAGTGAGAGATTATCGGATGTGTTTTTGACTCACCATACACTTTAACAGACAGGCATTGTAAGGGCGATAATGGGCAAGAACAAATTGCTCAATTTACTGTAATACCAGGGTGGGGCTCTCTCAGGAGGAAGTGACCAGTGGGTCAGATGGCTTAAGTTAAAAGCTTAGTAATAATACAACATATTTGGTATTTTGGGTCTACCAAAGATTTTATTAAATAATGGATCTAAATTAACTTTAATTAGGTCTTTTAACTAAGATACCCAGATAAACATTACCTTGCTTTGGCCACTGAAATGCATCCTATTGGAAAGCTGTTATGGGTCACTGAGCTGTTAAAAGTAACGTTTCTGACTTAGACCAATTTACCCTATAACCTGAAATTTTCGATAGAGTCAATGATCCAGAGTAGACAGGGTATTAATATATCATTCGCATAAGGCCGGTTACACACTGGATGCGTTTTGTGAGCGTGTCAGCTGCGTGGCGTGTCCGTTTTTATTTCGGCTCCCATGTTAACAGGTTAGAGCTTACACACTGCCTGCATGAGACGCGCGTCTCGAGCCGCACCTGAGACGCGGGCCTGCTAGAAATAGAACCGACGCCTATTTTTCATGCGAGACGCGAGCGTGTTGGAAGCGTTTCCAGGCAAAATAGAATAGGAAAATATGTTTATATGTCATTTAGACACGAGTGCATATTAATAAATGACATCTTGATGTTTGAAAGTCTCTAGGTTTTGACATCAATGTAGATATAAATGTAATAAAAAATTTCAGAGAAAAGATTTTCAAATATAGCACCTGTCATACAGAACGAAATATTCTGTAACATATTTTGCAGTCAATACTGCTGACGTTGTCTTATTTTAATCAAATCAGTAGGCTATATATTTATTTTAAGTTTAACAACTCTCTCCCCATACATCGAACAAGCCTATATATAAAGGGTAGAATAGGCTACAATAACAACGTAGTGTGTGTTCTGAGTGACGGTCCAGCTACACAAAGTTGTTATAAACAGACAGCCCACCCATTTTTCAGAGTTTGAATCTGTCGGCGCTATGTCCCGAGATCAGCCTTCCCTGTACCTAGCAGCAGGAGCAGCGCCGCGTCACACACGCTTCTGGTGTGTAGGACACAGAAAAATCCACGCAGCGGCCACGCTTCTGAGACACAACAGAAACGCTACGCTCGCGCGACGCATCCAGTGTGTAACCGGCCTAAAGCATAAGTTTGTGCACTACACCTCCTACCATAACACCTGGGAAGTTAAGTCTCCCCCCTATGGCTGCTGCCAAAGGTTCTATGCTTAAACAAAACCGCAAAGGAGAAAGAAGTGAGCCTTGTCTTGTTCCCCTTCCAAGAGCAAAATATTGAAAAATGAACCCGTTAGTTTGCACCGCGGCCTCTGGTTGCTTATACAGCACCTTAATCCACTTTATAAAAATGCTGCCAAACCCATACATTTCCAAAAGTTTGAACATATAGCCCCATTCAACCATATCAAACGCATTTCGACATTGAGATAAATAGCAGCTATTGGGGATTGTCTATCAGCTACAGACCATGCAATATTAATGAGACCCCTGATATTATCTAACGAGCTACGCCCATGAATAAACCTCACCTGATCAGGATGAATTAAAGAAGTAATAACCTTATTTAATCTATTTGCCCAAATTTTTTGAAATAATCTTAACGTCTAACTGCATTAGGGAAATTGGGCGGTAATTCTTACAGTTTCTTGGGTCTTTAACCTTTTTTAGGAAGCAAAGTTAAGCCTGCCTAAAAGGTGGTGGCAGTGTTCCTTCTCCAGTTCCTCTCTATATAGCTCTAACAGAAGTGGAGCCAGTTCAGTTGCAAAACTCTTAAAAAATTCTGCTGTGAAGCCATCGTGCCCTGGAGCCTTACCCGCAGGCAGGGCCCCTATTACCTCTTTAATTTCCTCTATAGTCAAATCTGCATCAATGAGTTCTCTTTGCTCTTCTGTCAGTTTGGGAAGCCCTAGTGGCTCAATGAAGGAACACATTGCTTTATCAGTAGAGATAGACAATGACCTAAAGAGATCAGTGTACAATTCATTAAAAATCTTGTTAATATCTACACTTGGTGTAAAAACATCTCAAGAATTGGATCTAACTGCAGAAATAGTGAAAGCTATTTTCCTGCTTTGTCTCCCAATTCAAAATAATTTTGTCTTGCCCTGCATAAGTTGAATTCAACCTTCTAAGATAGAATATTATTATATTGTGCAGCTGTATATTTTCAAACAGGGAAGGAAGCCTGTCTTTGGATTTTGTTTTGATGAATCTGTTTTAATAAAAGTGCTTGTGACATCTCACATGTGGCTTTGACTTACAAAAAAATACAGATATATATATATATATATATATATATATATATATATATATATATATATATATATATCTGTATGTATATCTGTATTTGTATCTGGAGAAGGCACTCCCTCGGTTTCCTGCTGAGAACCATGGCCTCCGATTTAGAGGTGCTAATCCTCATCCCAGCCGCTTCACACTCGGCTGCGAACCGATCCAGTGAGTGCTGAATGGTGATAAACGAGATATATGTCAGCAGTAATTATAGCTTATTATAAAAATCACAAATATAGCTATGGCTGTAGAACATTGACTTCTAAGCCAAAATGGAAAGACATTTTACAAGGTCTTCCTAGACCAGCAGACATGTAAAAAGTACCCAAAAAAATTAAATCGTCTTTTGAATGCTGAAAAAGTCTTCTTATGATGTCAATGAGGCCTTTAAGCCCACATTTAATATGTTGTATTTTTTACCGTTTCTTACTGTTTACCGTATATTTTGTAATACATGTGCACTATATTTTTACAGCAGTACTTGACTTACTTAAATATAAGTATATTAAATATCAGTAAAACAGGAGTCGAGCAAAGTTTAGCTTTTTTAAACTCAAGGAGATAATCAAATAACGAGAAAATGGTCAGAACAACAGAACAATATTACAGTTCCACTTTGCATTAAACATGCAAATTCAGCACAGTCATTTAGAGAAGACAACACATTGTTGCAGTGCTTTCAACACTTTTATTGGATTAATGAATTTGATATTTTTTTCTAATACTCATATGTCCATCCATCTTCGTCCGCTTATCTGGTCTTGGGTCGTGGGGGTAGCAGCTCCAGCAGGGGACCCCAAACTTCCCTTTCCCGAGCCACATTAACCAGCTCCGACTGGGGGATCCCGAGGCGTTCCCAGGCCAGGTTGGAGAATAATCCCTCCACCTAGTCCTGGGTCTTCCCCGAGGCCTCCTCCCAGCTGGATGTGCCTGGAACACCTCCCTAGGGAGGCGTCCAGGGGGCATCCTTACCAGATGCCCGAACTACCTCAACTGGCTCCTTTCGACGCGAAGGAGCAGCGGCTCTACTCCGAGCTCCTCACGGATGACTGAGCTTCTCACCCTCTCTAAGGGAGACACCAGCCACCCTCCTGAGGAAACCCATTTCGGCTGCTTGTACCCTGGATCTCGTTCTTTCGGTCATGACCCAGCCTTCATGACCATAGGTGAGGGTAGGAACAAAAACTGACCGGTAGATCGAGAGCTTGGCCTTCTGGCTCAGCTCTCTTTTCGTCACAACGGTGCGATAAATTGAATGTAATACCGCACCCGCTGCGCCGATTCTCCGACCAATGTCCCGCTCCATTGACCCCTCACTCACGAACAAGACCCCAAGGTACTTGAACTCCTTCACTCGGGGTAAGGACTCATTCCCTACCTGGAGAAGGCACTCCATCGGTTTCCTGCTGAGAACCATGGCCTCCGATTTAGAGGTGCTGATCCTCCTCCCAGCCGCTTCACACTCGGCTGCGAACTGATCCAGTGAGTGCAGAAGGTCACAGGCCGATGATGCCATCAAGACAACATCATCTGCAAAAAGCAGCGATGAGATCCCCAGCCCACCGAACTGCAACCCCTCTCCACCCCGACTATGCGTCGATATCCTGTCCATAAATACTACAAACAGGATTGGTGACAAAGCGCAGCCCTGGCGGAGGCCAACTCTCACCTTAAACGAGTCCGACTTACTGCCGAGAACCCCGGACACAGCTCTCGCTTTGGTCATATAGAGATTGGATGGCCCTGAGAAGGGACCCCCTCACCCCATACTCCCGCAGCACCTCCCACAGTATCTCCCGGGGGACCCGGTCATACGCCTTCTCTAAATCCACACAGCACATGTAGACCGGTTGGGCATACTCCCAGGCTCCCTCCAGGATCCTTGCGAGAGTAAAGATCTGGTCCGTTGTTCCACGACCAGGACGGAATCCGCATTGTTCCTCTTCAACCTGAGGTTCGACTATCGACCCAACCCTCCTTTCCAGCACCTTGGAGTAGACTTTACCAGGGAGGCTGAGAAGTGTGATACACCTATAATTGGCACACACCCTCTGGTCCCCCTTTTTGACCAGAGGGTGTGTGCCAATTATAGGGGTACTCATATGTAAACTATATAAATTTATAAAATAATAACGTAATATTTTTTGTTTAAGTTACTAGTAGTGTTTGTTATACATGTCTCTTACATTAGTAAGTAACAATTCAGTAACAATTCTCTCCCCTTTTCTTCTTTTTTTCCTTCCAACTTTTTATGGATTCTCTTCACCTGCGTCACATTAGCAGGCATGCAAACTGATCAGGGATTAAAAAAAAAGGTGGAAGGACACACAAGCAGAGAAACACAGCGACAGTGTAAGAGGGGTCTGCAGTGTTTCCCACAGGTTTTTGTGGGACTACAGTGGGTGGACCTCAGACCCTTTAGGAGGGTCCGGGGCAATTTTGAACATTTGATAAAAATGCATGTTAAATGTATCAATCTGGTGCACTTTGAGAGCAAAATTAAGAGACTAGATCTATCAAGAATTTGTGCTCTTGTGAACAATGTGTTTGTGTAAGCAATTTAACCACAAAGACATTGTTTTTTTTTTATAGATATGAACGGTGATGACACAGCAAAAACTGACACCCACAAAGCATGGTAAATGAGACAGGGTTCACGAGACGAGGTTAGTTCACAAATGGTCAAAACACAAGTATCCAGTTTAAAGTCAAAATTTTACGCTACACTTTTAGATCCTGATTGTTTTACCTATAGGTTTTAACAAGGTACATATTTTTAGTCATCTGACTCGTGGATCTTAAGCTACAAGTTGGCTGTCCGCTGGATATAGGCTGCCACATTTATTCCTAGCTTGCTACGGTTGTTTTTAGCCTTTGGCTATGCTAGCCGCTTACAATGACAGCCAGGAGTACTGTGACAGATGCTAGTGTGAAGCGGTCCCATCTCTGTAAAACAAGCATTTGCTAAATTTAGCCTATTTTATACATGTTATTTATGTTTTTCCTATCTGGTAGACTATTTTCAATTGCAAGTTGTTAATAAAGAAATACCCCGCCACTGCCAGCACTATTGTTTACCCTACATGTTTATGAAAGACACCTCCACTCTTTTTTTCAGAATTGCCCATTGTGAATTAGCCTAATGTTCTTCAACCCCCTAGATGTGTTTGAATAAGGTTTGATGGTTGATCAATAGATTGATTTAAACTGACAATTGGATCAGATTATAGGCTACGCCTACTGTAGACTAATCAGACTCAGAGTACCCATCACTAACAAAATTATCCAATGTATTAGTGGGCTCCGGGGAGCCCTGGTCCATCACACTCTGCCAGAGAATAGCCTACCAAATCTACCAAAATCTTAGTATCTGCAAATATACCACGTCTAATATCTTTCTAATACAGTTATCTTGTGTTGTTCTTTGACATCACTAATTTAGGCCTAGAGAATCCTAAAAAGAATTAGGCTACATAAAATTATTGAAGAGGCATGAGGGGGTCATATTCTCTATAATGTAAGGGGTCATTGTAGTGGAGCGGCTAAGTGATATAATCGTTCAGTTTATGATACAAGCGTGAAAATTGGCATGAGCAGTCTCCATGGGTCACTTGACAAGAAAATTGTCCGAGCCACTTGAAATTTCAAGATGGCCGACACCTTAGTGGAGCAGTTAAGTTATATAGTGGTTTATTTGGTGATACAAGCATGAAAATTGGCATGAGCAGTCTCTGATGGTCACTAGACAATAAGCGATCAGCTTGTCCTTCATCTTCATCCATTAATGCAATGACTGCAGCATTGATATCTTCAAACTCCAAATAAGCTTTGTGAAAACTATTGTGAAGCATCTCTTCCACTACATCCACATTTGAACCATCAAGCTTCAAATTTTCAATGTGTTTCATCATGCCTGTAAGCTGAGATAATTTACATCTTCTGGATCCAATAAGCCTGTTTATTTTATCATCCATTGCTTGTTGTGTGGGCTTTGGCGCCCTCTTTTGGTCAGACTCTTCCATGACCACAGCACAAACCGCTGGACTCAGATTTGGCTCAAAACAGTGCGTCCTCCAAAGAAAAACCAATGTCCAACAGTGTTTTCACAAGCACATCACGTTTCACAAACAGCTGATATCCAAAATCCGTCCCAATGAAATGCATCCACATCTGCGCTGCGCAGCTCCGACATGATACAACAAGCACGTGCTTAACGAGGTAATTAAGGCAGACTGACCGACTCCAGTGCGTTAGCTTTCCTTGTGTTAGCTTACTTAGCAGTTGAAATTGTGTTGCAAAGCATCCATAGACTTACTTTCTTCTGCTATGAGGGCTTGCGTTAATTTCTCATCCATCCAGAAACGGCTTTAATCCACATTAGTCCGTTCTTCTTTCCATCGAGAACTGAGTTTTTTGACTCACATGTAGCGGCAATCTTTTCTCAATGCACTTTACCACCACTGTTAAGCAGTCCTCTTGGCTTTTAAGCTTGACACACAAGAATCTTCAGAGACAGTAACTTCTGTTCATGAAAAAACTTTACTAAAAAAGTAAAAACAAAGTTACAAGATTCTTCTCTATTGTATGGTCAAAAAACTGTGTAGCTCTGTGGGCTGCTTAACCTAGTCTGCCTAGAGGGTGGTGATGTCATCACCTGTATAATTAAAGGAGCATTACAAAATGTTTTAAAGGAAAACTACTAAAACTTTAAAAGTATCAATATGGCTCTTACACCAACGATCCGGGGGACATAGCAGTGACAGTGGCATCAATGGGTTGCTGCGCTTCGGTGGCCAAATGTAAACAAGAAGATGCTTGGTTGCTTCTCTATCGTCATCGTGTTAAACCCGCCAATAGTGCGCCAGGTGGATAAGCCAGTTTGTGATTGGTCCCTGCAAAATTGTAACGGAAGCAGGATAGATAAATATACAGGTTTCCAGCCTGAGCTGCAGGGCGAAATCAAATCGCCGGCAGATCGGGCTGGGTTTACCCAGTCTAGATACTTGCATCAGTTTAGCATAAATCTTGGACACTAATCCTCTCACAGGAAAATCAACAAACCATTTAATGACTGGGTGCGCCTCAAGACTGTTTCCCCATGGCACTCCATAACATTTTAGGTCTGATCTTAAGCAAAGATAAAAGTAGAAGGATGTCCTGGTGACCTTAAAACTAGCTCTCAGGTCTTCAAAACTCAACATACCTTTCTCATTGAATATCTGGTCTAAAGTATAAATACCTCTGTCACTCCACTGCTGACAAGCAAAGGGTTTGTTACCAGACATTAAGTGTGCATTGTGCCATATTGGGGTATTCAAATGCCACTTATTGGTGTAGCGTGGTTGCTCCTCCACCTTTTTAAAGTTGGTCAATGTGTTGGTGATAATAGGGCCATAGGCTAATGTACACTTTTTTGGACACACACCTGCAAAGGCAAAGTCTTGCAGTGTTAGACTTCCAGTGAGGTTTTGTCTCTATTTCTCTCCATCCACACTCCGGGCCCGTAACTGAAAGGCTCTGTGATACACTTTAAGGTTGGGGAGGGCCAAGCCTCCCGTGTTTGAGGTACGTTGCAGGGTAGAGTATTTTAGCCTAGGTTGTTTATTATTCCAAATATATTGCCGAATTAAGGTATCAAGTTTCCATCCATCCATCCATCTTCTTCCGCTTATCCGGTAACGGGTCGCGGGGGTAGCAGCTCCAGCAGGGGACCCCAAACTTCCCTTTCCCGAGCCACATTAACCAGCTCCGACTGGGGGATCCCGAGGCGTTCCCAGGCCAGGTTGGAGATATAATCCCTCCACCTAGTCCTGGGTCTTCCCCGAGGCCTCCTCCCAGCTGGACGTGCCTGGAAAACCTCCCTAGGGAGGCGCCCAGGGGGCATCCTTACCAGATGCCCAAACCACCTCAACTGGCTCCTTTCGACGCGAAGGAGCAGCGGCTCTACTCCGAGCTCCTCACGGATGACTGAGCTTCTCACCCTATCTCTAAGGGAGACGCCAGCCACCCTCCTGAGGAAACCCATTTCGGCCGCTTGTACCCTGGTATCAAGTTTCTTCCAGAAATTTATCGGTGGGGGTAAGGGGATCATTGTACTTAAGAAATTCACACGAATTATGTTCCTGGGGCGTAGTGATGCCGGCAGCGCAGACCAATTGGCCAGATCCCTTTGAACACTACTTAATATAGTTTCATAGTTGTCCTGGACAACTCGCTGTAGGGATGCGTGTATGGTGATGCCCAAATACGTAATTTTGCTTTGGGTTGATATTGTAACACTACTGGTTGATGCCACATGCCTGTTGTTCAATAAAAGAAGATTAGATTTATTCCAGTTAATTTTATAGCCGGAGAATGAGCCAAATTCGTTGAAGAGCTTAAGAATTTTTGGAATAGAGTCCTTAAAGCAGCCATATTATGCTCATTTTCAGGTTCATAATTGTATTTTAAGGTTGTACCAGAATAGGTTTACATGGTTTAATTTTCAAAAAACACCATATTTTTGTTGTACTGCAGTGCTCTCTCTCACTGCTGCAGATCCTCTTTTCAGCTGGTCTCTGTTTTAGCTACAGAGTGAGACCTCTTTTCTTCTTCTTCTTCTTCTGTACTATCTTTGATTGCACATGCGCAGTAGCTCAGATGTAGATCATGTCAGCTAGCTAGCTCCATAGACAGTAAAAGAAAGGCTGTTTCTACAACTTCGGTCAGTTACAAGGCAGGATTAGCTGGGAGACTTCTAAATGAGGGCGCACATGTAAGTAGTTCTTTTGTAGATTATGGTGAACTTGTGTGTTTTGTAGCAGTGCTTTGCTATTGAGAACGAGGTAGCATGCTAGCGTTAGCATTAGGTTGTGGTTAGCCTGCTCGTTTCGGCTTGTGACGTCACAAGCCGTGCCAATTTTGAACAGCTCACCCAGAGACTGAAGGCAGGACACATTCAGAAACTGTATCTCACTCTAAACAGCATGGATGGATTTCTTTCAAAGTTTGTATGTGTGTGGAAGCACCAGAGACACACACATAACACCCCAAATCCCAGAAAAAGTGTTTTTTTCATAATATGGGCACTTTAAGATCAGCAATGTACAACAAAATACCATCTGCAAATAATGATATTGAGCTGCTATTGGATTTAATCTGGATATTACAGATTTTATTTTGCCTTATGGCTTGGGCTAACGGTTCAAGAGAGATTACAAATAGCATGGGGGAGAGCGGACATCCCTGTCGCGAGCCCCGCTTAATGAAAAATGGTTAAGAGTGCAATCCATTGGTTGAGACTATGGCCGTGGAATTCGCATATAAAGTACACACAATGTCAATGAATTTGGCCCCAAAACCAAGCCTCTCCATTACTTGCCACAAGTAGTTCCACTCTAGGCGGTCAAAAGCCTTTTCCGCATCCACTGATAAAACCTCTGCCGTTGTTGGAAGGTTTTTGACTTCTTCTATTATATGAAATAGCCTGCGTACATTGTCTGCATCATGACGCTTGGGTGTAAAACCTGATTGGTCGGGATGGACTAGCTTCTCGATAAAGCACTCTAAGCGGAGAGCCAGGACTTTGGAATAAAGCTTAATATCAGTCCCAATGAGGCTGATGGGCCTGGAAATAGAACAATCCGTAGGATCTTTACCCTTCTTTGGCATAACAGAAATCAGCGTGGTGTTGGTTTGTTGGTGGAAAGTACCCTTCTCTATGGCTGAAGTTAAAGCTTGTAAAATGGTAGGTCCTAATATGTCAAAATACTGTAGAAGAAGTTCTGATGGAATTCCATTCAACCCTGGTGTTTTCCCTTTTTTAACTGTTTTTAATGCTGATTTAAGTTCCCCCAACGTTATAGGTTGACCCAGTTCTTCTGCTTCCTCTGGGTCAAGAAGAGGCAGGTTTAATTCTTTTAGGAACATCTGGCACTGTGTCGGATCTGGGTTACAGGAGGACTCATACAACTTTGAGTAGAAGGATTGAAAAGTGGCCCTGATATCCTTAGGATTTCTTGAGATATCTCTGTCTGTGCAGATGCTGTTGATAGTAGCTCTGGATTTGCTTTGTTTTAATTTCAGAGCAAGCAATTTGCTTGGTTTGCAGCCGTTAAAATAGTAATTTTGCCTCACTCTGTGCATTATGAACTCAGCTCTCCTTAGCAGATCATTCAGCTCTGTTCGACTTGTGACTAGAAGAGTATGTGTAGATTTAGAAAAACAAGTCTTAAGAGATTGCTCTAATGATTTACAGCGTTCTTCCAACTCCGCTATTCTTGCCTCTCTTTTCCTCTTCAAATTGACCGTGAAGGAGGATGTAAAATCTCGGTAACCCTTACCCTTACTTAACAGTACCGACATAATCGTGACATGATACTGTCATGAACGTGTCATAAACCTTATAAACAAGTCATAAACGTTTATGACTTCTGTCATAAAATGTCATTCGGTTTTTGTCATGACAAGTTGACATTGTTTGGGTTGTCTTGATTATGACAACTTGACATTAATCAAAGTGACATTACCAGAAGTTGTCTTGGTCATGACAAGTTGACATTACATTAGTTTGGGATGTCTTTGTAATGACAACTTGACATTAACCAGGATGACATTACCAGAGGATGTCTTTGTCATGACAACTTGACATAAAAGAAAATCCACCTCTTTTTGTATTCATGACATGTTGACATAATGATTATTATAATTAGATGTGCAAGATGTGTGACAGGATATTTCACAAAACTGCTGTCATGACACTATTATGACAATGTTATGGATAGATTCTTAGACCTCAAGTAAAGTAGTACCATTTTGAATTGCCATTAAGATATCATGGATAAGACTTGCTGTCATGACACTATTATGACAGTGTAACAAATAAATATTTTGACCTCAAGTAAAGTGGTACCAATTTGATATGTCATTAAGATATCATGAAGGATAAGACTGGCTGTGATGACACCATTATGACAGTGTAACAAATACATTCTTTGACCTCAAGTAAAGTGGTACCATTCTGATTTGTCATTAAGATATCATGAAGGATAAGACATGTCTTAAGAAGTGCCATCGCACACCAAATTACCTTCCTAACACATTATCATGTGATGTAAAAGTCTGGTAGCACTTTACATTACACCACGGTAATAAGATGGTAATAGTGGGGTAACAGTGATAATAAAGATGTAATGTATAGGTAATAACATGTAATTACCATGGTAATAACTGGGTAATACATCACAGTAATAAGATGTAATACTGGAGTAATAAGGTGATAAGAAGGTAACAGATGTAATAACATGCAATTACCAATGTAATAACTACACTGTAAAAAAAAAAATCGTAAAAAAATGGTAAAAAGTCTGGCAGCAAAGTTGCCAAACACTTACCGTCAAATTACAGTAAAAAACCTTACATTATTTTACAGAAAAATTCTTTTTTTAAATACAGAAATTTCCTGTAAATATTTTCTGTATTTTTACAGTCTAACTATTGTAGAATTAAAACAAATTCTTGTTATAAAACATTTCTAGAATGTTAAACAACTGTATAAATCTTTATCAAAACTAAGAAATATTGCAGAAATACCTTAAAATTACATAATTTAAATGAAAACTGCTGTTTTCATACGGTTTTCTTTGGTAAATTCACAAGATTATTCAATCCATCCACAAGAACTCCCTGTTAAAGTACAGATTCCTGGATGTAAAACACATAAAGATTATGTAAAATGACTTTCAAATACCCTCCTTTAGGCATTTATTTTATGATTATCCAATCTATTTACCATTATTGTATGTTGTATGGGTGTTCACTTTATATAAACATTATTTGCCCGTAATAACAAGCAACTATCCAGTATATCTACAGACTGTACCTCATTATTGTATGGGGGCTTACTTTATATAAACTGTTCTTTATAGTAATTACAAACAACTATCCAATATATATATATATATACTTTTACCATTATTGTACGGGGTTTACTTTATATAAACATAGTTTTATAGTAATTTAGAAGCAACTCTCCAATATATCTACATACCTTTACTATTAATATATGAGGTTACTTTATATAAACATTGTTTTATAGTAACTTAAAAGCAACTGTCTGGTATATCTACAGACTTTTCCTCATTGAAGTAGGGGGTTTACTTTATATAAACATTATTTGACAGTAATAACAAGCAACTCTCCATTATATGTACATACATGTTTATTTTATATAAACTTCATTTGACAGTAATAACAAGCAACACCAATATATCTACAGACTTTTCTTATAAGTGCATGGGATTTATTTCATAAACATTATTTGACAGTAATTACTATTACTAACCAATATATGTTCACAACTTCCTCATTAGTAAATGGGGTTTTGAATGTACAAAAACCAAAAGGGCTATGTAAAAGTGCAATTGCATCAACTACTTTTACACGCAATAAATATATAATGTTTTCTGCTGACATTTTACAGCATTGTCCAATCCATTCACTGAAGATCCGCTGCATTTATTTGTTGTCAAACTGCAGAATCTAGCTGCTGTACAATCACTTCATATCTTCACCACTAAACGTTAACTCTCCTCTGCTCCGACTGCTCTCTCTTTCTCGTCCGCTCACACCACATCTTCCGTCACTTTCTCGCTCTCTTCAGCATCTGTCCTACTGACATTGTAGATGAGCTGGCGTGTATATCCAAACCTTTTATTGAAAACTGTCACAAATTTGCATCGCTGCCGGTGTGAATAGTTTTGATGTGAAATATTCACAGGCGATTATTTTGCATATTGGCGTCGCTTATTCGTCACGCCCCAGTGTGTAACGGTCTTAAGTCATACATGTGCAAGTCACAAATCTTAACCTTCACCGTCTTGAACAAGTCCCAAGTCACTGTGTTTAGACTCAAGTAAGGCTGTACCAACAAAAAGGGGTGTAACAATGTTACAAATCCAAATCCGGTTTGTTTTATTTACAAGCACAGACCAGGTAAAGCAACCGTTAACAATGCAGGGGCCCATTTCAGGAAGGAGGTTTAACAAACTCTGAGTGTAACCCTGATATCTGAGTTGATTTACCCTGAGATGGGAAACTCTGAGTTTTCAGTTTCAGGCAGCATGAATGGAGCCATGATACTACGATTCACCATGGTAACAACCACAAACAAACTGGTGGGCAGAAATACTGCACATACAGCGAGTTTGAACATGTATTTAGTTAAAAAAGCAACACAGCGGCTGCTTTAAAAGAGAGAATTTGCGTGGGAGAAAATTGCTGCTAGAGTAAATGCGTTAGTTCCTATATAGTGTATATCATATTTAATCATAAGTATAATATTACTGGTGAAATGGTATTGAACCTATAATCTATAAAAGTCCTAGGCCTACTAATCCCATTCTGAGGCTGCAGCACCATCATCAACAGAACTATAATTCATAATCTTATATTTCAAAGGGTTTACATCATTCACCTGCAATACTGTGGAACTCTTTTTTAATGGCTCTTACTGGTTTGTGTCCAGGGAACACTACACAAACGTTTAAAAAACGTTTCAGAGTGAGTCACACTCTTCTGACGGCGCTTTGCTACAGTAGCTTTACCAATATGCTCCGCATCACCAATGTTATAAAGAAAACTGTTGTTTGCAAAAAAATTTAATGTGACACAAATAATGTGCTGGGATGTAGAGCATGTCCACGATGGGTGACGTTAGTGATATGAGGATGATAAGGTTATGTAAGCTACATAACTGATAGACTGGGAAGAAAAAAACGGTACCGCTCAAATAGGTATTTATCTGGAAATTAAAATGCGTCGGGGCCTCAATATCATCTCCTGACGTATGTTTAACTCCCTGCAAAGTAATACAGCTTCTACATCACCGGGATCGTCGACAAAAGGACATTGCATGTTTTGAGAAAAAAAAACGTTTTATAATCTGCCTAACATGGTTAATAAACCAACCCTGTTTTTTTATTCATGCCGATAACAAACTGCGCTAAAATGTGCCTGATACAGACTGCAATTATGAATGATGAAATGAAAGAGAGCTGTGTCAGAGGGAGGAGACTGAAAGAAGAAAACCTGTTCCCGACTAGGTTAGGTTCACAGAGTCCGAGGTTAGGTTACCTCTCTTTCTGAAACGGAAAACCCAGAATTACCCTCATCTCAGGGTTAACAAACTCAGAGTTTTCACTAAACCTGCTTTCTGAAATGGACCCGTCATTCGGTACCTCCATTAGCTGTATGTGTGTTTGTGAACTCCTTTGCTGCCTCCTTCTTAGCCTCTGCTGGGCTCCCTCTTGCTCTGGGCTATCCTTTTCTCAGCCATCTGATGCACGAGTCTTCAACTTCACCCAGGCTATTCAGACCGTAAAGCAGGTTCTCAGGCTGGCTGTGGGAGAGCTGTCTGGTCTGTTGATCCTTGTCAAACTGAACACAGAATGAGAGCCATAACATGGGTGAGAAAGATGTGGTAAGGTACAGATGATAACGTGTGATACTGTAGGGTGAACATCTATTTACTTTAGCATTCTTTATCTTCTTGATCTTCGTATCTTGGTATTCTTTCTTCCATCTTGCCTAAACAAGGATTAAAGAATTAGGGTGAGATTTGAACATTACTGTAACAGTAGTATACATAGATTTATTTGTGGAGTTTGTTCAATTCCCTGTCCATTTATTTTTATGTGGAAAGCGGGAATGGAAATATTCTCTCTGGAAAGACAGAATGGTAATGTTAAGTTGGACACACTGAATCATGAGTGAAAATAACGATCACGTTCAAATTAAGATGTTGTGGTCCACAAAGCAGACGCTCCGTTTAATGTCAAGTTGTAACTTGTTATTGTTACAACGTGTGGTTCACCGTTCATAAAGTAGAACCAACGTAAAGTTAGTCAGCTGAGATATCTTATGTAAACTTGAGGCATAACCTAGCTAGGTGGTAACGTTAAACGGCGGGTTACCGGTTAGTTAACAGTAATGTTAACTACTAGCGTTAGGAGCAACGGAGCGTTATAACGTTTCTTCAATACTAGTATTAGCTAGTACCCAGCAAATCAAGCTGACCTGCTAAACTGTCTAACTGTCTAGTTAACTGTTATATATTTAGCTAGCTAGCTAGCTAAAATTACGATTGGTGCATGGTTCACATTCAAGGCTAACATTACATAAGGACAGTCTTAATGTAACGTTAGCTAACGCCAGACACACTTTGAAAAGGCACATAAACGGCAAATGCTAACGTTATCCCTGCTGACATTTTAAAATTGTGAAACGTATGCAAGTGTTATCTTAACTCGTGTCCAGTTGATATCTCGTGAGGAAACTGCATGTACATAAAAAGAAAAGTATTACTTTACCTTAAGTGAAAGCTGAATGTGAATCATCGTGGAGAAGTCCTGACTCCTGCGTTACATTATTATCCACACTGTCTCTGCGTCGAGATGAGTTTGACGTTAGCACAGCCCCCCATGAAGTCAAACAATATCATTGGTCAAGATCGTCTCTGCCCAGTATGATTCAGCCAATGATTGTGCAACATTCAATTATTTGAATCTGCGCGCACTTTCCTGAAGCACATAGCCTAGACTAAAGAGACCATTTCTGTTTACATTTCTGTTTTTTCAACCATTTTAACATAGCCTGTTATCAGACAGTTAACTCTGTAATATTAAACATGTAGCATAGCCTGTTATCCGACCTATAACTCAGTAATATTAAACATGTAGCATAGCCTGTTATCAGACAGTTAACTCGGTAATATTAAACATGTAGCATAGCCTGTTATCAGACAGTTAACTCAGTAATATTGAACATGTAGCATAGCCTGTTATCAGACAATTAACTCGGTAATATTAAACGTGTAGCATAGCCTGTTATCAGACAGTTAACTCTGTAATATTAAACATGTAGCATAGCCTGTTATCAGACAGTTAACTCTGTAATATTAAACATGTAGCATAGCCTGTTATCCGACCTATAACTCAGTAATATTAAACATGTAGCATAGCCTGTTATCAGACAGTTAACTCGGTAATATTAAACGTGTAGCATAGCCTGTTATCAGACAGTTAACTCTGTAATATTAAACATGTAGCATAGCCTGTTATCAGACAGTTAACTCAGTAATATTAAACATGTAGCATAGCCTGTTATCAGACAGTTAACTCGGTAATATTAAACGTGTAGCATAGCCTGTTATCAGACAGTTAACTCTGTAATATTAAGCATGTAGCATAGCCTGTTATCAGACAGTTAACTCGGTAATATTAAACATGTAGCATAGCCTGTTATCAGACAGTTAACTCAGTAATATTAAACATGTAGCATAGCCTGTTATCAGACAGTTAACTCGGTAATATTAAACGTGTAGCATAGCCTGTTATCAGACAGTTAACTCTGTAATATTAAGCATGTAGCATAGCCTGTTATCAGACAGTTAACTCTGTAATATTAAACGTGTAGCATAGCCTGTTATCAGACAGTTAACTCAGTAATATTAAACATTAGGGCTGAACGATTTTTGAAAATAATCTAATTGCGATTTTTTTCCCAAATATTGCGATTTCGATTCGATTATTTTTTTAAGCTTTGTCTTCTGTATTATTCAACAAAGACAAACAATAAATCATTTTATAGTATGAACAACACACAATTACACACTAGACAGTTAAAAAAGTAAAATTATAGTATACACACACACACACACACACATACCAATGTATTTTTTATTTTTTATCTGAGTTGATTTACCCTGAGATGGAAACTCTGAGTTTTCAGTTTCAGAGCATTAATATTGATTTTCCACCCCTTATAAAAGTGTAGCATAGCTGTGGCACAGGCAATCCATTTAACTTATTAATGTTACACCTTAATGAAACACACATTGCCCAATATGTGCATCAATGCCTGTGTAACCATTGCAAGTCAATGGAAATTGTAGTGTAATTTCAGAGGCTGCCTGGCTCTCTGTGTACTGTATCGTCATCCTGTAGGCCTATAGGGTTGTGGGCCTATGTGATGTGAACTGTGGCTGCACGATTCTTTTGTCAACTAATTTGCCAGACCAAAACATGATTATATAGTGATGAGCATATCACAGACTTGGACTAAAATAGACATCATGTACATCCAAGGCCTGTAGTTTAGGTTGACTCTTGTCTCTTATGCATTCCCGTAACTGAAGCTATGGCTTTGTTTCCACAAATATTTAGGTGAAAGAATGTTTATTTTTACAAAGACAGATCTAAATACAGCATCTTTGTCACCAGTGGTGATTTGGTGCAGTAGTCCTATAGCTTTTTAAGCTTGTGTGCTGCCAAGTTGTTTTACTGCTTGCAAAATAGTAGTGTAGTTTCTAATATAATTACATTGATCCAACTATAATTGAGAACAATTGCTTGTGGGTTTTTGCTGTGGAGTTGTTGAGGCCATGCAGTGAGGGTTCATGTCAGCCTCATTCAATGCATTAAACGGGTATGGCTGGTCCTACCTGTCTCAGTACCTCTGTTAACCCCTCTTCAAATAACTGCAAAGCTAAATACAAGTCCTCCTCTATTGCTAGAATTTAGTAGACTTGCATTAAGAGACACTGGCCAGGATGAAGTTTGACAGCGATTAAAACACTAACACACAGTATGAGACCACATTGAATAAGCTAAAATGGACCCTACATTATACCAATATTTACCCTCTGAAGAGTCTCTGATGCATATATTGGATAGTTAATTGTAAATATTGTCAATTATTTTTACAAAGTAAACACACAGTACATTAATGGGATAAGTCTGTAGATATATTGAATAGTTGCTTTTAATCACTATAAAGTATTGTTTGTATGAAGTAAACCTGATATATTAATGATTAAAGTACAGTATATTAGATAGTTTCTTTTTAACACTATACAATATTGTTTATATAAAGTAAACCCTTATACATTTATGGGGAAAAGCCTGTAGACATAATGAAGAGTTGATTGTAACGTTTATATAAAGTAATGACTATAAAATAATGGTTCTGCAAGTTATTATCACATATTGTTTTTTGTACAGTAGAAAACCAGTATTAAACAGGAATTTACAGTAAATTGATTGGATAATCATGTAAAATAAATGCCTAAAGCTTTTAAGATACTATTAATGGGCTGTCAAATAGGGTAATTTTACATAAATTTGACATGTAAATAACTATAAATGAATGTTTATTTAAAGTAAACAACATACATTAATGGTAAAAGTATGTAGATATATTGGAGAGTTGCTTGTAAATACTCTCAAATATTGTTTATATAAAGTAATGACTATTATTACAATGTTTCTGGAAGGTATTATCCCATTATCTTCTCTTTTTTGTACAGTAAAAACACAGTATTAAACAGGAATTTACCGTAAATAGATTGGATAATCATAAAATAAACGCCTAAAGGAGGGTATTTGAAAGTCATTTTACATAATTTTTATGTGTTTTACATCCAGGAATCTGTACTTTAACAGGGAGTTCTTGTGGATGGATTGAATAATCTTATGAATTTACCAAAGAAAACCGTATGAAAACAGCAGTTTTCATTTAAATTATGTAATTTTAAGGTATTTTGCAATATTTTTCAGTGTTTGTACAGATTTATACATTTGTTTAACATTCTAAATATGTTTTTTGATTACAATTCTTTTGAAATCTACAGTAGTTGGACTGTGAAAATACAGAAAATGTACAGTAGATATCTGTATTTTAAAAATAAATTCTTTGTAGAAAAACATAAGGTTTTTTACTGTCATTTCACGGTAAGTGTTTGGCAACTTTTGCTGCCAGACTTTTTACCGTTTTTTCACGATTGTTTTTTAACGTTTCTTTACATTAAATTTAAGGTTTAACAGTAAAAAACCAGAAAGAGGCCTCAATTTTACACACCGTAAAATTATGGGTTTTTTTTTTGTCTTTTTACATAAAATTCAATGTAATTTGACTTTCAAGACCGTTAAGCAATGGAATTATCCTGTTAAACAACTATATTATCTCATTATATCAATTTACAGACTAAAACCTTAATTTAATGGGTTTTTTTTTAAATAAAAGTATTTTTCTGTATTTTTCTGGCATTAACACTTAATGTAGAAAAAACGGAAAAAATCCGTAAAATTATACAGTGAATTCCAGTGAAATAACTTTTTTTTTTTACAGTGTAGTTCTGTTTTTGTTCTGGAGTTTTCAACATGTCATTATTATCTCTTCAATACATCAGTGTGAAAAATCGATAAAAAGACACAATATTACATTGTGAATATTGTTTATCATATGTCACTTTACAACAAATCACTATGCTATGTAACAAATGAATGACAATAATTCTGATCATTTTTCTAAAAAAAACTGATTTTAAATTGCAACCGATTACACTATACATAATTTGTGAAACGTTCTCTGTCCTATGATTACATGTTTCTCTGGAAATGTGACTGCAATGATCTGATGAACTGGAGATAATCCTGTTTTTTAAAATAATCTGTTGTTTAACAAGCAAAAGAGACTTCATAGTGTCATAAAGACAATAAATGTTATAAAGGGATTACAGTTCACAGCTGATGTTTTTCTATACTTGATGGGGAAGTGTGGCTGTTCAGGGGCATCTTTTCTACGTCAAACAGGAGCCAGGCAGGCCTGTACTTTCTGTTTGCAACTAAATGGACAAATATTACTTGGATGATGCTTTAAACAAACATAGTGACATGACTACAAAGCTTTAGTAGCTCTTTTGTTGTGTTGGGTTGAAATGTTTCCTATCACAAAGAAAAAAAGGTTCCCTAGGAAAAAAAAGATATGTGTCATACATGTGTGAATTTAATGGGTGTTTTATAGGAACAGTATATGGTGCTTATGACTCTTTCTTTAAATGCAGCAGCATCAGAGCAAAACAAATACACAACAAACAGAAGCTGAAGCACAGGCCTTTCAATTGTTGTTCATACACAATTTAGACTTGAAGACAGGAAAACATATCTTCACTTTCTCTATTTGATATTTGACTCACTGAACAGCAGGAACATATTCATTCATTTATCCTTAGACCAAGTCTGATCTCAGTCTCTCTACAGCCTCTCTACATCATGTTGGTCTCACAGGAGCCAGGCTGCAGTATCTGAAGAGTAACAATGAGTTTAACTGCTTTTCTAAACCAGGGGTAAAACAAGGCATAGATCACAGGGTTTAGACAAGAGTTACAATAGAACACAAAGAGAACATAGGATGCAGATGAAGCATTGACCAAGTTGTCACCTACAAGAGAGACCAAGTAATATGGGCAGAAACATAGTAGGAACACAACTACAAGAACACCAAGATTCCTGGCTGCTTTCAGCTCTGATTTCTTTGCCTTTGGAGTCACTGAAAGCTGGAGTGTGACAGCTGTAATGTGAGAGCGCATGGCACGAGCCTGAGACACAGCCACGGCAAATACTCTCAGATACAGAGCTATGATGAGAATAACTGGAACAATAAAGTTCAAAACAAGCTCAACAGTCAATTCAATTCAATTCAATTTTATTTATAGTATCAAATCATAACAAGAGATATCTCGAGACACTTTACAGATAGAGTAGGTCTAGACCAAACTCTGTACTTTACGAAGCCCCAACTATTACAGTGGTTGCCTCAAGAGCAAGCATTAGCAGTAGCTATAGCGACAGTGGCAAGGAAAAACTCCCTTTTTTTGTTAGGAAGAAACCTCGGACAGACCCAGACTCTTGGTAGGCGGTGTCTGACGGCACCAGTTGGGGGAGTGGTGAATGGTGGCAATAATAGTCATAATAAAGATAGTGAAGCAGTGATCACAATGGTAGTCATAGTAGTTCATGTCATAGTAGGGCACAGCAGGGCGTTACGGGGTGTAGTGTGGCACAGCAGCCTGGGTGGACGCGGTTGGACGCAGCAGGACGCAGTCGGACACTGCGGGGAAACGCAGAGCGTAGCAGGGTGTAGTAAGTCCATAGCGTCAGCTGCACCCAGGACCCCGGTGTAGGTGCCACCCAATTCCAAGGCGATGTTCTGGGTGAAGAAGAAACAAAGGGACTCCGGGGAGAAAACTCCCCAGAGCTAGGTTAGTAACAGGCATTTCTGGGACTAAGATGCACACAAAAGGAGACAAGTGAAAAGAGAGAAGAGGGAGCGGCTCATTGTGTCCTTGGAAGGAGCTTCCCACAGCAGTCTAGAGTTATAATAGTATAACTAAGAGAGGCAGGCTAAAGAGAGGGGCCCTGGACCGGGCTCGTACTCTCCCCTGCCGGAACGGGCTTGTACTTCCTGCCTCCCTCTACTCTACTCTACTATGCTGCAACTCCTCACTCCCTAACTATAAGCTTTATCAAAGATGATGGTTTTCAGTTTATTCTTAAATGTGGCGACGGTGTCTGCCCCCCGAACCCAAGTTGGGAGCTGGTTCCACAGGAGAGGGGCCTGGTAGCTGAAGGCTCTGGCTCCCATTCTACTTTTAGAGACTCTAGGAACCACAAGTAGCTCTGAGTTCTGGGAGCGCAGTGCTCTAGTGGGACAATAAGGTACTAAAAGCTCTTCTATGTATGATGGTGCTTGACCATTTAGTGCTTTGTAGGTCAGGAGAAGGATTTTAAATTCAATCCTGGATTTTACAGGAAGCCAATGCAGAGAAGCTAATACAGGAGAAATGTGATCTCTTTTGTTAGTTCTTGTCAGAACACGTGCTGCAGCATTCTGGATCAGCTGGAGGGTCTTGAGGGACTTATTTGAGCAGCCTGATAGTAAAGAATTACAGTAGTCCAGCCGGGAAGTTACGAATGCATGGACTAGTTTTTCAGCATCGTTTTGAGACAGGATGTTCCTGATTTTGGCAATGTTACGAAGATGGAAAAAGGCTGTTCTTGAGGTTTGTTTTAAGTGGGCGTTAAAGGATAGATCCTGGTCAAAAATGACTCCTAGATTTCTGACAGTAGTGCTGGAGGCCAGGGCAATACCATCTAGGGTAGCTATATATTTAGATAATGAAGTTCGGTGGTGCTTGGGTCCCAGCACAATAACTTCCGTTTTGTTTGAGTTCAACATCAGAAAATTGTGGGTCATCCAGGATTTTATATCTTTAATGCACGCTTGAAGTTTAGCTAACTGACCGCTTTCGTCTGGCTTGATTGACAGATATAATTGGGTGTCGTCTGCGTAACAGTGAAAGTTAATTGAGTGTTTCCTAATAATATTGCCTAGAGGAAGCATATATAAAGAGAATAGAATTGGTCCAAGCACTGAGCCTTGAGGAACGCCATGGCTAACTTTAGCGTATTTGGATGGTTTATCGTTAATATTAACAAATTGGGATCGCTCAGAAAAATAGGACTTAAACCAGCTTAGTGCGATTCCTTTAATGCCAACTAAATGTTCCAGTCTCTGTAAGAGGATGGTATGGTCAACAGTGTCGAATGCAGCACTAAGATCTAATAAGACAAGTACGGAGACAAGTCCTTTGTCAGCAGCAGTTAGAAGGTCGTTAGTGATTTTCACCAGTGCCGTCTCTGTGCTATGATGCATTCTAAATCCTGACTGAAAGTCTTCAAATAGACTATTTCTATGCAGAAAGTCACACAATTGATTAGCGACTACCTTCTCAAGGATTTGGAGAGAAACGGGAGGTTAGATATAGGTCTATAGTTGGCTAAGACCTCAGGGTCGAGGGTGGGTTTTTTCAGAATAGGTTTTATCACAGCTACTTTAAAAGACTGCGGTACGTGACCCGTTAATAAGGACATATTGATCGTATCTAGTAATGTGGTGTTGACCACGGGTAGTGCTTCTTTAAGTAGCTTCGTTGGAATGGGGTCTAAGAGACAGGTAGTTGGCTTAGCTGAAGAGACCCTTAACATTAATTGTTGGAGGTCTAAAGGATAAAAGCCGTCTAAATAAGTATCAGGTCTTATCGTTCTCTCTAGCCCTCCTGCGCCCAATGGTGAGTCGTTGGAAGCTGTGGGCAGAAGGTGATGAATTTTTTCTCTAATTGTTATAATTTTATCATTAAAAAAGGTCATGAAGTCATCACTGCTCAGAGCTATAGGAATAGATGGCTCAATAGAGCTGTGACTATCTGTCAGCCTGGCTACAGTGCTGAAAAGAAACCTTGGGTTGTTCTTATTTTCTTCTATTAGTGTTGAGTAATAGTCTGATCTGGCATTTCTGAGGGCCCTCCTATAATTTTTTAGACTATCTTGCCAATCCACACGAGATTCTTCCAGTTTGGTGGAACGCCATTTACTTTCAAGTTTTCGTGAGATTTGTTTTAATTTGCGAGTTTGGGAGTTATACCAAGGTGCTAGTTTCCTTTCCTTCATCATCTTCTTTTTGAGAGGAGCAACCGAGTCTAAAGTAGTCCGTAGGCAGGCCGTAGCAGCGTCTACAAAGTTATCAAGTTGGGAGGGACTAGAGTTAACATAACAGTCCTCTGTTATATTAAGGCATGACATTGAGTTAAGTGCTGTTGGAATAGCTTCCTTAAATTTAGCTATAGCACTGTCAGATAAGCATCTAGTGTAGAAACTTTTATTTAATTTCGTATAGTCTGGTAGTAGGAATTCGAAAGTTATTAAAAAATGGTCTGATAATAAAGGATTCTGCGGAAATACTATTAAATCGTCAATTTTGATGCCATATTCTAGCACAAGGTCGAGGGTGTGGTTAAAACAGTGCGTGGCCTTATGCACCCTCTGACTGAAACCAATAGAATCTAGCAGTGAATTGAAAGCAGTACTAAGGCTATTGCTCTCAATGTCCACATGGATATTAAAATCACCTACAATAAGTACTTTGTCTGATTGAAGGACTATGCATGATAAAAACTCTGAGAATTCAGATAAAAACTCAGAATATGGACCTGGTGCTCGGTAAACAACAACGAATATAATTGGCTGTACTGTTTTCCATGTTGGGTGTTGAAGATTAAGAACAAGGCTTTCAAACGAGTTATAATTTAGTTTAGGTTTAGGATTAATTAACAGGCTCGAGTCAAATATGGCTGCAACTCCCCCTCCTCGGCCTGAGCCTCGTGGAATTTGGGTATTATTATGACTGGGAGGAGTGGCTTCGTTTAAACTAACATATTCGTCATGGCCCAGCCAGGTTTCGGTGAGGCAGAATAAGTCAATGTGGTTATCTGATATCAATTCGTTTACCAATAATGCTTTCGATGACAGAGATCTAATATTTAATAGTCCACATTTGATTTTCCTATTCTGTTCTATCGTTGCAGTGGTTGTTTTAATTCCAATTAGGTTGTTTAGTATAGCACCTCTTTTGTTAGCGTTTGGTTTAAACGGTCTCAGTCGGGGGACAGACACGGTGGTTATGGGATTATGAATGGGTGATTGCTCTGAAGGGAGCACAGAGGGGCGTATAGCGCTGTATCTCTGATTATTGACTTTGGGAGAGTGTGTCTGGTCAGTGTGCTTGTGGGAGTGTTTACGGGATGTAAACAGTCAATCAGAGGTCTGGGTATGCACGGCGTGGTGCAAATTTCCACGTAGCATCTGGCTTCCGCGTGTATTGGGATGAATCCCATCCCTGCTGAACAGGGAGCCACGTTCCCAAAACAGATTGAAGTTGTCAATAAAACCTATCCTGTGAATACTGCATGTGAGCTGGAGCCAGGTGTTAAGGGAGAGTAGTCTGCTAAAGAGGCCTGATCCGCGACCTAGAGATGGAAGTGGGCCCGAAATAAAAACCGACTTCCCAGTGCTTTTTAAAGCCTCAATGAGAGTGGTAAAGTCTCGCCTTGTGCGCTCACACTCCTGAATCCGAGTGGACATGTCGTTATGTCCACAATGGACCACGATGCGTTTGATAGAGGTCGGAAATGAGGGTATCAGGTCCATAACTTTAGCCAGGATGTCTGCAACTTTGGCTCCGGGAAAACAGTGTGTGACAGCATTATGAAACCGTAGGTCTCTAGTGATGGAGTCCCCAATAATTACTGTGGTTAGGGGGAAGAGCGGACGAGGAGTGGGGGGGGTGTGGGTAGCCGGTGACGGGAGCAAAACAGTCAGTGTCGGTTTCAGATGGACAAGGAAAAGAAGAGGAAGAATGCTTACCGTTCGGTTGTGGAGATTGTTTTTGAGGAACGTTGTCATTTGGCCGATCCAGGCAGTGTAGGCCACCGGACCGTCTGACTACCGCATCCCTCAGAAGCTTTCGCCGCGCGGTAGCAATCGTCTTCCGTGACGACGGCTGGTCAGTCTGCTTTGAAGCGGGGCGAGCCCGGTGAGCCGCACTGGCCACCACCGGCTCCGACTCCGACAAAGCATTGAAGCGGTTGGAGAGGCTGAGGGCAGGAGGCGATGGAGCCCTACCCGAGGCTCTCTTTCGGCCGCAAACCACCTCAGTCCAGGGTGGCTTGATAACCGGTGTCGAGCAGGACGATGGGCGTGGGCAGGCAGCTGGGTCCCATGGCGCGGTATCCTGGAAGGCCGCCGAGAGAGATGAGATCCGGAGCGACTGATTATGAGCCACGTCCAAGCAGGCGGTTAACAAAGCATCTTTGGTTTTTAAGTCCTCGGAAAGCCGACGAACATCTTCCCTGAGGTCAGCAATTTCTTTGTTTGTATTATTGAACAACGAGGAAATCCTGAGGGGGAGTGGGGACTCGCCAGGTGTAGAGGTTGCCATGAAGCTAGCGTTAGTTTAGCCGGTAGGCCTAGTCTTGATAAATTAGCGTGAGGCTAATACTTACTTACACGTAAAAATGTATCTTTGGTTTTAAAAACACTTTATTAGTATAATAAAAACTAGGCGATAGAGCCGACTGTTAGGTAGGAGGTTGAAGGCAGCTGCCGGCTGCCTCGTCCCCGCCGACTGCTGTCGCTTGTGGAAGTCAGTCCCTGAGTTATTTGTAATGACAAACACACATTCTCCATAGCAGGATTTATAACTCCCTGGTTGAGTCGGGAGATCTTTTAAATAGAGAAAGCTGTAGGAGACAGAATAGAGCCAACACAGACAAACACAGAGTTTAACTCTCCCCCCGGTGACTTTAGTGGTGTAATGCAGAGGGTCACAAATAGCCACATAACGGTCAACTGATATGAGCACTATGTCACCAATTGAGGCAGAGGGAATGATGCCTGAAAGAATAATATAGGTAGCACACACAAAGTCACCAAAAAACCAGCAGGATGTTTTTCGGGGAACTTCTACAGGCATCAGCACGAGGCCCACTAGAAGGTCTGAGACAGCCAGAGAGAGGAGGAGGATGTTGGTGGGTGTGTGGAGCTGCCTGGAGGGAAAGAGAAAAGGACCATTAAACCAACAAGAGTGACAAAACAACCTAAACCAGTATTCAAATTGAAAATAAAAATCCACGAGTTTGAATATTTTCCAATCCAACACATCAGTAGTTACCATATGTTTAAGTGTAGACAGTTAAAATTACATGGTTGACGTCACATTGGACAGAAACAATGCTTAACATTGGTAAGAGAGTGGACATGAACAACAGTCTCTGGTATCAAAGTCAGACATTTGGAGCAACATTATTCAGTACTAGCTAAAAGACAATTATTCTAAATGTACAGCAGCTGTTCACATTTGTAAGTTATAAATCCTGTAGAGAGAAGCTGAGAAGCTAATATCTGCCTGAAGTGGGAGATAGACATGATGATGAGCAGGTTGAGAGCTACAGTGATCAGAGAGATGGAGTACAGCATAATGGTAACTGTTTCAGGCCAAGGAGACAAGGGCTTCCTGCAGGAGGTGTTTGGGAACTGTGGAAAGCAGAGCTGGGCTCCGTCCTCAACCTCCATCTGCAGAGATCTGCAGATAGCTGCAGCTCTGGCAGCTTTCTGAACTAACCTGAGTCATGTAACTGAATTATCTCTCTCACATTCTCTTCATCCCCTCCTCCCTCTCAGTCCCTGTTGGACTCTGATGCTCCTCCTCCCTCACTCTGCACATCCCACCATCATCTTCATCATTTTCTCTGTAACCCTGCCTTTCTCACTGTCTCTGTACCCAATCTCTCTTTTCTCATTTTCTACCCTTGTTTCCTTTCTTTTCTCCTATTATTAATAACAGTAGTCTTGCATTGCCAGCTCTATCTCTACAGCCCTGTGGACTAAGGTCTGGCTACACCACAGATGCATTCTGAGATAGGAGAAATTTCTTTAACCCAATCACAATTGACTCGAGAGGTGCTAAGCTCTATATGGAGAGATGGTGGCTCTGCAAAAATAGTCTCGTGAAGGAAATTGTTTTGGTGAAACATTTGCACCTGGCAAATGAAAACGCCACATACAATAATAAATGACGTTAACTCACACAATACAGTAATGTGAGCTATTTAAGTTAGCTGGATACTTGGTTAAACATCATGTGCTCTTACCAGTGTATTGCCCTGTGTACTTTTTCCATAGCAATCCCAGCGATAGGTCCAGAAACCTCTGCTGCCTATCTCGAATCAGCCAGTTGGAGATCAGAAATGTTTCCTCTTTAGCGCTTAGCTTAGTTCAGGGCCAGTGAAACCATACGCAATGGTATTCACTATACACATAAACACATTATGTATTTCATGGCCTTCTGCAGCAAATAGAGATTCTCAGGTGTAAAAGATCACATCTTTGTTTGTTGTTTGAGAGGCTGTTGTCCGTGCACTCACTGTGGAATCAAACCTGTCTGATGTGAACCATCTTCCTGACTTTCTTCACACAGTTGTGTCTGGCCAGAGGTTTTATCTGTGAGTTCTGCAGAGAAAGAGACATCATCTTTCCTCTTCAGAATGACACATGTAAGCGCTGTCCAGGTAAGCACTGACACATGCTTGTTACTTTTAGAGTAAAGGACAGGGATCCCCCCTAGAAAGGTTGTTTAGCCCGGTGGCTAGTGCTGTTTTTTTCCAATGAGGGCCCAGCTGGGGACAGTCACAGACTGATTGCAGCGTTAATGAAAATCCCAATAGTTTCTGTGATAACGAGACAGACGGATTCGTGAAATTGAGAATTTAAAAACGCTATAAGACAGATTCCATAGGGCCCTACATTAAGTCAGTGCTAAAAGCTAACTGGAGATTAGGGTTAGGGGTCAGGGTTAGAATCTAACTGGAGATTAGGGTTAGGGGTCAGGGTTAGAATCTAACTGGAGATTAGGGTTAGGGGTCAGGGTTAGAATCTAACTGGAGATTAGGGTTAGGGGTCAGGGTTAGAATCTAACTGGAGATTTGAATGTATGACTAAGTCTAAGTTTCCAACCAAGCCAACCCAACGTAAAAGTAGTTTCAAAATTTCTTAAAAGTAGATAAACAATTCCCAGTGACTTAGGTGGGGTCACCAGGCTTGCAATACCCTGAATGAGATATGCAAAATATAAGACTGATAGAGGCAAAAGGGCAGCAATAACATCAATTAGAAACGGGCTTATTTCCAGAACTAAGCTTCCATATGTTATTGGGAGGTGGGTAATTAGAAAATCTGCCCAAAGATCCTTACTCGGGAGTTTGTGGAGACCAAACAGAGCTAAATGAGAGTGAATATTGAACCTAAATTCACAAGTTGACAAACACACAACAAGTCTGGAAACGGCCAAGTTTGCAAGTCAATTTAAAAGGTGATCTATCAGTGTTGTTAACTTTTATTTTGAACCCCGGTCTCCTGGGCAAAAGTCCTGAATTTGTTTGGCACATCCACCCCCCAGTCGCCTCCTTAGGCAAAAATCTGGCACTCATACTACATCTTACTTCCTGCTTTGTAAGCAGGGACATGATTATTGTAGTTATAAAATGATCAACTGTATTCATTTTGCCTCTTGTTTTACAGTGTGCAGGGCCTGCTTTCACAAACGTTGCTTTGTGGAAAAGAAGTGTCCTAAATGTGCCCCGATCCAATCACGGAAAAAATGTCCAGATGGATCCGTGAAGTGACATCTGAACGGCTGCAGCTATGATTCATCTGCACTACTTTTATCAGTGTTTCACATAAAGTACTGATGCATTTCTGTACCCATCCCCTTTTTAAAATCAGGGAATACAAACTCATGTGTTCAAAAACAAATAGCTCATGTTTCCTGTGGAAAATAAAGAGTGAATGACTTATGTGCAAAACCCTTTTGAATTGTCTTTTGTCTTTTCCTTGTTTTTTTGTATGCTGTTTTGTGTTTCTTAGAGTCACACTGATGCCATACTCCCTAACTTTGATACCTCAACAATTCACAAAGACTTTGAAACCAAAGCAGGCTTCTGTCTCTCAGTTTCAGAGACTTGTTTCCTGTACTTCTGGTGACTTTTAAAGAATGAAAATAACAAATTAATAAGTACACTGCAACAACAATTTATGTTAAATTATAGAATAATTTGCCCCTCTGGTTTGAGGATTTCTCTCAGTACTGTCCATATTTCTCTGTCTGAGGAGGACTAGGCTCTTTCGAGTCACGTGCATGCCACAAAAAAACATTTGGTGTAGCTGTATTGTTATCTGGATGGAGTTGTAGGGCTTAAACTCGCTGTGCAGTGACAGTGTTTGTTGGGCTAAATGATCATTTACTTTGTTGTGTATAGTGGCATCGTCAGACACTCAAACAGTTCCCAACAGGTCCCGTGAGATTTAATTTGTCTCTCTGTGAACTATGTTTTGCAGCCCATCAGTGGCTCCTAAAGGCTGAACCCCTCTGGACAGAAGTTTGTTCACACCTGCATGAGTTAGTCAGATGATGACTTCTTAACCTCTGAGGTGTTACTGCAATCAGAGGTGTGAAGAAAAACAAACATCAGCATGAACCATTAACATATGATGTAATCATTACTGAACAGTGATGTTTTTCAGTTGATATTGTGTCTGACAATGTAATAATTTAATCAATCAGAATTTTTTGGATGTTTTAAAATATAAAGGGATTCAACTGCCATGTGTAATGTGAGAGGGGTTGCTGCCAGTCACAAATCCACAGAGAATTATCTCCTGACTCTGCAGCTCCTCACAGCTATACAGAGTGTTTAACTCACTGGTATTTTGGTTTTAAGGCCCAAACCTTTACTGTTTTTGTTCACTCTCACAGCTCTTATAATAATAATAATAATAATAATAATAATAATACCATACATTTATATAGCGCTTTATCATAGACACTCAAAGTGCTTCGGGGGGGACCACGCTCTTCCACCACCAATATGCCTTATGATGCCAGACGCTCACCTCTCATCAGAGTCCATTTCAGGACTCTAAAACCCACTGTACCAAAGAGTTTGGTGTAGCTCAGCAGCAAATAGACAGTTAGAGACTGGCTGGTGAATAAAGTGGATGATTTAGCAAGTTAAGAGGGTTAGGGTTAGGGGTGATGTGCTGCTGGAGTACACCAAAATGTACGGAAGGGGCCATAGCAATTGAACAAAGCATTAAATAAGGACACAAAGTATGAGAGCGCCAAATTCCTTGTAAGAAAGCAGGTTGGGGTGGTGGGTGGGTCAAACAAACACAGGACTTTCAGCCAGGAGACCGGGGTCCGTGTCCTGTTTGAAGATAAAAGTAGTGGGGCGTATTTTCTTGCCAACAATAGGGCGTTAATTCATATAATGGCTATGGGTCGTATTAGAGGGTAGGAATAAAAAAAAAACTATATTGTCATATGGTTTGGAAGACTTGTTTGACCCTTTATTATCCTACTGGTTCTACTTCTCCATCTTTTGGTCCTGCAGGGTGGGTGGGTAAGATCCAATGGTGTTATTTTTTAGTGCTTAACAACAAGACTGCACCAGCCAAATTCAATCAGACTGCAAAGGAGAGGATAGATGATAGGTGGGAAGGCCTGAGGCTTGCTGACTGCTGGGCTATGCTCGCAGGTCGAGAATCAGAATAGTTATAAGTCAGCAGGAAACCAAGCAGGGGGCTAGCGGGCAACCTGTTTGACTCCAGAGAGGTGATAGAGGGCCCATAGAAGCACTGGAGGTCTGGGAGCAGAGGTTGGAAGATTCAGAGGAGACAGGCTCAGGAGAGCCAGGTTCTGGAGCAGAGCCTTCATACAACCTCCACTTAAAGAATTAAACTTAAACTGTAACGGCTGCTGTCAAGACAGTTAACACACGGTGACCGGTTCCCAACTCAGTTCAATTGTCATGTAACTGGTTGGCGGTTAGCAGTCGGCGGCCGGCCACCATATATACGGTAAATGCCATACCAATTGCATTTCTACCGGAGGATTGAGACGTAAAATTATTATTGAAAGGTTTGTAACACCCATCTGTATCTTCTGCTGTGTTGCATGCTGGAGGAAATAATTTAAAGATGCAACAATCTCTGCCAATTTACCTCAAGTTTAAACAAGCTGGAAGAGAGCAGCAGCTCCTTGTTGGTTAACATGTCATTGAACGTATAGGCTGTCATTTTAGACATGTTGTTAACATTGTGAAACAGTTGTAGTTTGGTTAGGTTTGGTTTAGGCACAAAAACCTAACTTTAGAAAAAGATCGTGGTTTGGGTTAAAATCAAACGTTACTTTCCCTCTGGTTAGTACGTGACGTTGAATGTGACAAAATGACTATAAATGGAGGGACCATCTCTCTGTGTTTGTGTGTGTGTGTGTGTGTGTGTGTGTGTGTGTGTGTGTGTGTGTAGCAGCACAGCGAGGCGACGCTGTGTTCCTGCCCGGGGGAAGAGACACTGCCGCCGGCCACGGAATTCTCCGCCTCCCGCCGCCACTGGAGCTCAGATTGCAGGTCGTAGGCGGCATATATATCATAAAACTAGGGCTGTCAGCGTTAAGGGCCGACACGATGCGATTCATTTTTTTTAATCGCATTAATCACATGCCGCCATTTATTAATTTATTTTACACTTCACTCGGCTTTGTGTCGTACCTAACAGACTACTATTTTGATCCTTTGCAGCACCGTTACTTATCATCAAGCTACCACTTCCTCCTAACACATCCTGCTGCTGCAGGCTGCAGCATGATGGAGAAAGACAGCAGCAATGAAATCCTGAATGGCGCTTTTAATTTTCCAAAACTCCCGGACGACTCGTAGACAAGCCATGTGCACATTGTGTAAAGCCGAATTAAAATATCACCGAAGCACGTCAAGCTTGAGCTACCACCTACGGAGCTAAGCATAGTAGTACAGTTAACGTGATGCTACCGCTAGCATGCTACCTGACCTGTGGATGAAACCAAATCCCAAAAAATTACTGCAGCTCTTGCGAAACGGGTGGCAACTAACTGCAGACCTGTCAGCATCGTAGAGGACTCGGGTCTTAAAGACGTACTACGGTTGGCATGTTCTGACCTGTCTCGTTGCCATCGAGGGGGACAGTAGTTTTCACGGATACACAGCCTGTACGACACGGAGAAAGCAGCCACACTGGAACTGCTGCAAGGTGCTGCAAACGCTGTCTCATTAACCGGTGATCACTGGACGTCAGTGAGTAATCAACATTATTTAGGAGTTACTAAACACTATATTGACTCTAGTAAGGATAGGGATTTTTAGTTTTTTAGTTAGGTACTTGGAAGAATTGTGCAATAATGACAGATTCACACATTTCTCTTTTGTTTACAGTAAATAAATAATTACAAATCTTAAAATCAAGTTCATAAAGTAACTTTCTTTGCATTCATTTGATTCCCAATCAAGATACACTGGTTAAAATTGCTTTCGATTGTTAATATGTACTTAAAAACTGTTCTGAAATGCAAAATAATAGAATTTTAATCATGTGATAAAATATGTGATTAATCGCGGTTAACTATAGAACTTCAGTGATTAATCACGATTAAAAAAATTAATCGTTTGACAGCCCTAGAATACAGTTAATGGTGCTGTTGTGTTCTCTGTGTTGGACCTGCTTTGAAGTGATTCAAGAACATTTTACTGACTTTTTGCCAGTGATGGAAGAAGTACTCTGATATCTTAAGTAACAGAACAGCTGTGGACAACTGCCCTGCATATTTTAAATGTGTGTCTGCATTAACACACCTGATTCTGATTAACAATCAGTCCAGTTCCAGTTAAGGAAAGTCATATTATTGAGTCAACCCAGGCTGACTCAATCAAATATAGCCAAATAGCTAGAGGAGTCATCACCTGGACAACAGCTCACTGAGATCAGTGTTTACCTTTGGACCTGAAGATTGTGAGTTCAAACGGTCACACTGTCACATCTTATACATAATCAGACATTGTTCTTTGGAAACGTTCCCTACATGTTTGAGATGTTTCAGAGCATCATCACACCTGTCTGAAATGATCAGCTCATTAGTTTGTGTCCTAGGTTAACATGCCACTGTGTACTCTGGCATTATGCTCATGTGGGGATTGGAGACACACAATCAAAGATATTTTAATTTAGAAGATTTAAATACTTAACATTCGTATAGTTATGATTATAGACCATGTATATGTAAAAATGGGAACATTTGTATTTTTTAGGGACACCTGTGACACCTGTCTATAGCCTCATTTGATCCTACAGTGTTGGTACACTGTACTTGCTTTTGGATCATTACAAAAAGTAATGCAAAATGATTATCTTAAAATAAAAGATATAGTGTCTCTTGCATCACATACATTATCAACAAGTATCTAAGTGGTCTTGAAGAGGATTCTATTTTTCTGTCTCTCATTTGGACTCGGTCTTGACCAGTCCTGGTCTTGGACTTGACAAAGGTTGACTTGACTACACCACTATCACCTTGTCATCTCAACTGCTTTACTTCAGTTCTATCCTGCAAAATATAAGTCAACAACTCCATCTTCTGGCAAGTCAGCAGAGCATTTCATGAATAACTGACAGTTTAAGTGTTCAGATAATGTAGCTCTACACTGAACAATAATTGTTGCATGTCACAGACTGCTATACTAAGGGTGTTTTTGCAGGCATCTGTCATTCAACTGGACCGAAAAGTGGACCACCAAAAAAACAGACTCAGGCTTTACCAGCTGCCTCATTTAGTTTGGTTGAATCCCACTAGGGTTGGTTTTCCCCCTTGGTGAGGTTGGTCTGGGCAGCTTTGAATGCACCAATCCCACTCAGATGCCCAGGAGTATGAAGGCTGATAAGACACCTAGTTCTGTTTTTGTTCTGGAGTTTTCAACATGTCATTATTGTCTCTTGTCATTTCACATCAGTGTGAAAAATCAATAAAAAGACACAATATTACGCTGTGAATATGTCTGTTTATTATCATATGTCACTTTACAACAAATCACTAAGCTATGTAAAATGAAATAAATGACAATAATTCTGATCATTTTCTAATAAAACTGATTTAAAATTGCAACCCATTACACTTTACATCATTTGTTAAACTTTATCTTTCTCTGTCCTATGATTACATGTTTCTCTGGAAATGTGACTGCAATGATCTGATGAACTGGAGATAATCCTGTCTTTTCAAATAATCTATTTTTTTACTTCTCGCAAAAGGGACTTCATAGTGCTTTAAATAATAGTGTCATAAAGACAAGATATGTTATACAGGGATCACATATGAATGACACTAAACAGAAATGATTACAACAACTTTGTAAGGGGCCAAGTGTCATACATGTGTGAATTTATAGCTTGCATTAAACTGAGTGATTACCCAGAAACAGTATGTGGTGCTTATGACTTTCTTTAAATGCAGCAAAGAAAAAATACTCTTTATAAGTGTCATACATGTGTAAATATGTGATTACTTAAAAAACAGTATATGGTGCTTATGACTCTCTTTAAATCCAGCAGCATCAGAGAGACAAAATACACAACAAGATAAAGCTGAAGCACAGGCCTTTCATCTATTGTTCATACACTATTTAGACTTAAAGACAGGAAAGCATATGTTCACCTTTCTGTATTTGATATTTCACTCACTGAACAGCAGGAACATATTCATTATTTTATCCTTAGACCAAGTCTGATCTCAGTCCCTCCACAGCCTCTCTACATCATGTTGGTCTCACAGGAGCCAGGCTGCAGTATCTGAAGAGTAACAATGAGTTTAACTGCTTTTCTAAACCAGGGGTAAAACAAGGCATAGATCACAGGGTTTAGACAAGAGTTACAATACAACACAAAGAGAACATAGGATGCAGATGAAGCATTAACGAAGCTGTCACCTGCAAGAGAGACAGAGTAATATGGGCAGAAACATAGTAGAAACACAACTACAAGAACACCAAGAGTCCTGGCTGCTTTCAGCTCTGATTTCTTTGCCTTTGGAGTCACTGAAAGCTGGAGTGTGACAGCTGTAATGTGAGAGCGCATGGCACGAGCCTGAGACACAGCCACGGCAAATACTCTCAGATACAGAGCTACGATGAGAATAACTGGAGCAAAAAAGGACAAAAAAACATCTACAGCTCCTATGACATAGTCAACGACAAACACACATTCTCCGTAGCAGGACTTATACCTCCCTGGTTGAGTCAGGTCATCCTTTACAAAGAGAAAGCTGTAGGAAACAGAATAGAGCCAACACAGACACACACAGAGTTTAACTCTGTTGACAGTGATTCTGGTGGTGTAATGCAGAGGGTCACAAATAGCCACATAACGGTCAACTGATATGAGCACCATGTCACCTAGTGAGGATACGGAAATGATGGTTGAAACATATTATAAAGAAAACACACAAGGTCACCAAGAAACCAGCAGGATGTTTTTCGGAGGATTTCTCCCGGCATCACCACGAGGCCCACTAGAAGGTCTGAGACAGCCAGAGAGAGGAGGAGGATGTTGGTGGGTGTGTGGAGCTGCCTGGAGGGAAAGAGAAAAGCACCATTTAACCAACAAGTCCTCATATCTATGTGACAAACAAACATGTTATGTTAGTTCTTTCTGAAACAATCGAAACAATCATTCCACAAACACTCATGAGTTTTTTCCCCCCTTATCTGTCAATAAAACAGGCCTTATTCTGAGCAGTCAGTTTGATTATCACAGTATGAGAAGAACAGGTGTTACATTACTAATAACATCATACATGGCTCCTTCAAGCATCCCACTAAGCCATGACGGTGAGACATCAAGACAGCATGCACAAAACCAGGACCCTGAAACTGACACAAAGTCTTCATAATATCTAAAACTTCAATTGTTGAGACAATCATCTTTGCCTGAAGTGGGAGACTGAGATGATGACGAGCAGGTTGAGAGCTACAGTGAGCAGAGAGATGGAGTAGAGCAAAATGTGAATGAGCATCACTTCAAACCAAGGAGGTGTCAGCTTCCTGCAGGAGGAGTTGAAGAGTTGTGGAAAGCAGAGCTCTGCTCCGTCCTGTGTCTCTGTCATCAGTGGGAGGAGAGATGCTGCAGCTCTCTGCCTCCAACTCTGTCCTACAACTGATTTATCTCTTTCTACTGCTGTCCCCACCCCTCCCTTTCTTCCTCTCAGTCTCTGTTGGACACTGATGTCCTTCCTTTTTTCCTCTACACATCACAACATCATTATCTACACTTTTTCTCTGTTCTTCTACAAATCTTTCAATAAGAATTTTACTTCTCAATCCTTTGGTTTTCTGCCTTACTGTCAATCTTCTGTGACCCAGTTTTGGGTGACAGAGCACAAAATTTAAGAGGCGGGGTTAATTTGCAAATAGAAATGAGTGAGCTTCTCTTACATTTGAGGACACAACAGATTACACTCTCCCTTCCATTTTTAAGAGGAACCGGGTGTGTAATCTGATGCAAATCATTCTCATGAATGCAATTGGTCTGAAATCTATCGTAAATACTGTGGCTGCCGACTGCTAACCGCCAACCGGTCACTTGACAGCTGAGCTGAGTTGAGGTGGGAACCGGTCACCGTGAGTTGACGGTCGTGACAGCAGCTGTTACAGTTGAGTATAGATGATAAAAGGTGACCATCAGGAGGAGTCAGCAGTTAAGTTTAGACACCAAAATGACTAGGTAAGACTTTAAAAAAAGATTGTAGTTTGGGTTAAACAGTGGTCCCCTTAAGTAGTACTCCCGGGACACAAACACATATTTTCTGGTTAAGTCTTGTGTTTTCTCCTTAACTTCTTACGTAACATGAACTATGCTCTCCAGCTAGAAAGCCCTGTGTTTTGGGACTCAAACATCCACACTGACCTCCTCCCTACGTGGATCTTCCCGGTCTTATACTGCATCAGTCTCTGTAGTGCTGACAGGAATATAACATGTGATAAACGTATGAATTACCGTGCTTTACTTTTCGTAGCTATATGTATGAATGGTTGATGAGAACGGCCTGTCTAGTTTGAACTTGCCGGGCCATCTCAGTGTCTCGACAGCTGCCTCAGTAGTTTTTATTCTGTTCCATCAGCCCCTCACTTCCCCCAGGCCTGTGCAGTTCTAAGGAACTATCCAGACAGTGGAAGTTGTATGAAAGCTCTGCTCCAGAACCTGGCTCTCCTGAGCCTGTTCCAGTCTCCTCTGAATCTTCCAACCTCTGCTCCCAGACCTCCAGTGCTTCTATGGGCCCTCTATCACCTCTCTGGAGTCAAACAGGTTACCCGCTAGTCCCCTGCTTGATTTCCTGCCGACTTATAACTATTCTGTTAACAGTCAGCAAGCCTCAGGCCTTCCCACCTATCATCTATCCTCTCCATTGCAGTCTGATTGAATTTGGCTGGTGCAGTCTTGTTGTTAAGCACTAAAAAATAACACCATTGGATCTTACCCACCCACCCTGCAGGACCAAAAGATGCAGAAGTAGAACCAGTAGGATAATAAAGGGTCAAACAAGTCTTCCAAACCATATGACAATATAGTTTTTTTTTTATTCCTACCCTCTAATACGACCCATAGCCATTATATGAATTAATGCCCTATTGTTGGCAAGAAAATACGCCCCACTACTTTAATTTTCAAACAGGACACGGACCCCGGTCTCCTGGCTGAAAGTCCTGTGTTTGTTTGACCCACCCACCACCCTTAACCTGCTTTCTTACACGGAATTTGGCGCTCTCATACTTTGTGTCCTTATTTAATGCTTTGTTCAATTGCTATGGCCCCTTCAGTACATTTTGGTGTACTCCAGCAGCACTAAAACCCTCTTTATCTGCTGAGTCTCTAACTGTCTATTTGCTGCTGAGCTACACCAAACTCTTTGGTACAGTGGGTTTAGAGTCCTGAAATGGACTCTGATGAGAGGTGAGCGTCTGGCATCATAAGGCATATTGGTGGTGGTAGAGTGTGGTCCCCCCCGAAGCACTTTGAGTGTCTATGATAAAGCGCTATATAAATGTATGGAATTATTATTATTATTATTTTAAGAGCTGTGAGAGTGAACAAAAACAGTAAAGGTTTGGGCCTTAAAACCAAAATACCAGTGAGTTAAACACTCTGTATAGCTGTGAGGAGCTGCAGAGTCAGGAGATAATTCTCTGTGGATTTGTGACTGGCAGCAACCCCTCTCACATTACACATGGCAGTTGAATCCCTTTTTATTTTAAAAAATCAAAAAGAATTCTGATTGATTAAATTATTACATTGTCAGACACAATATCAACTGAAAAAACAGTCCTGTTCAGTAATGATTACATCATATGTTAATGGTTCATGCTGATGTTTGTTTTTCTTCACACCTCTGATTGCAGTAACACCTCAGAGGTTAAGAAGTCATCATCTGACTAACTCATGCAGGTGTGAACAAACTTCTGTCCAGAGGGGTTCAGCCTTTAGGAGCCACTGATGGGCTGCAAAACATAGTTCACAGAGAGACAAATTAAATCTCACGGGACCTGTTGGGAACTGTTTGAGTGTCTGACGATGCCACTATACACAACAAAGTAAATGATCATTTAGCCCAACAAACACTGTCACTGCACAGCGAGTGTAAGCCCTACAACTCCATCCAGACAACAACACAGCTACACCAAATGTTTTTTTGTGGCATGCACGTGACTCGAAAGAGCCTAGTCCTCCTCAGACAGAGAAATATGGACAGTACTGAGAGAAATCCTCAAACCAGAGGGGCAAATTATTCTATAATTTAACATAAATTGTTGTTGCAGTGTACTTATTAATTTGTTATTTTCATTCTTTAAAAGTCACCAGAAGTACAGGAAACAAGTCTCTGAAACCGAGAGACAGAAGCCTGCTTTGGTTTCAAAGTCTTTGTGAATTGTTGAGGTATCAAAGTTAGGGAGTATGGCATCAGTGTGACTCTAAGAAACACAAAACAGCATACAAAAAAACAAGGAAAAGACAAAAGACAATTCAAAAGGGTTTTGCACATAAGTCATTCACTCTTTATTTTCCACAGGAAACATGAACTATTTGTTTTTGAACACATGAGTTTGTATTCCCTGATTTTAAAAAGGGGATGGGTACAGAAATGCATCAGTGCTTTATGTGAAACACTGATAAAAGTAGTGCAGATGAATCATAGCTGCAGCCGTTCAGATGTCACTTCACGGATCCATCTGGACATTTTTTCCGTGATTGGATCGGGGCACATTTAGGACACTTCTTTTCCACAAAGCAACGTTTGTGAAAGCAGGCCCTGCACACTGTAAAATAAGAGGCAAAATGAATACAGTTGATCATTTTATAACTACAATAATCATGTCCCTGCTTACAAAGCAGGAAGTAAGATGTAGTATGAGTGCCAGATTTTTGCCTAAGGAGGCGACTGGGGGGTGGATGTGCCAAACAAATTCAGGACTTTTGCCCAGGAGACCGGGGTTCAAAATAAAAGTTAACAACACTGATAGATCACCTTTTAAATTGACTTGCAAACTTGGCCGTTTCCAGACTTGTTGTGTGTTTGTCAACTTGTGAATTTAGGTTCAATATTCACTCTCATTTAGCTCTGTTTGGTCTCCACAAACTCCCGAGTAAGGATCTTTGGGCAGATTTTCTAATTACCCACCTCCCAATAACATATGGAAGCTTAGTTCTGGAAATAAGCCCGTTTCTATTTGATGTTATTGCTGCCCTTTTGCCTCTATCAGTCTTATATTTTGCATATCTCATTCAGGGTATTGCAAGCCTGGTGACCCCACCTAAGTCACTGGGAATTGTTTATCTACTTTTAAGAAATTTTGAAACTACTTTTACGTTGGGTTGGCTTGGTTGGAAACTTAGACTTAGTCATACTTTCAAATCTCCAGTTAGATTCTAACCCTGACCCCTAACCCTAATCTCCAGTTAGATTCTAACCCTGACCCCTAACCCTAATCTCCAGTTAGATTCTAACCCTGACCCCTAACCCTAATCTCCAGTTAGATTCTAACCCTGACCCCTAACCCTAATCTCCAGTTAGCTTTTAGCACTGACTTAATGTAGGGCCCTATGGAATCTGTCTTATAGCGTTTTTAAATTCTCAATTTCACGAATCCGTCTGTCTCGTTATCACAGAAACTATTGGGATTTTCATTAACGCTGCAATCAGTCTGTGACTGTCCCCAGCTGGGCCCTCATTGGAAAAAAACAGCACTAGCCACCGGGCTGAACAACCTTTCTAGGGGGGATCCCTGTCCTTTACTCTAAAAGTAACAAGCATGTGTCAGTGCTTACCTGGACAGCGCTTACATGTGTCATTCTGAAGAGGAAAGATGATGTCTCTTTCTCTGCAGAACTCACAGATAAAACCTCTGGCCAGACACAACTGTGTGAAGAAAGTCAGGAAGATGGTTCACATCAGACAGGTTTGATTCCACAGTGAGTGCACGGACAACAGCCTCTCAAACAACAAACAAAGATGTGATCTTTTACACCTGAGAATCTCTATTTGCTGCAGAAGGCCATGAAATACATAATGCGTTTATGTGTATAGTGAATACCGTTGCGTATGGTTTCACTGGCCCTGAACTAAGCTAAGCGCTAAAGAGGAAACATTGCTGATCTCCAACTGGCTGATTCGAGATAGGCAGCAGAGGTTTCTGGACCTATCGCTGGGATTGCTATGGAAAAAGTACACAGGGCAATACTCTGGTAAGAGCACATGATGTTTAACCAAATATCCAGCTAACTTAAATAGCTCACATTACTGTATTGTGTGAGTTAACGTCATTTATTATTGTATGTGGCGTTTTCATTTGCCAGGTGCAAATGTTTCACCAAAACAATTTCCTTCACGAGACTATTTTTGCAGAGCCACCATCTCTCCATATAGAGCTTAGCACCTCCTGAGTCAATTGTGATTGGGTTAAAGAAATTTCTCCTATCTCAGAATGCATCTGTGGTGTAGCCAGACCTTACTCCACAGGGCTGTAGAGATAGAGCTGGCAATGCAAGACTACTGTTATTAATAATAGGAGAAAAGAAAGGAAACAAGGGTAGAAAATGAGAAAAGAGAGATTGGATACAGAGACAGTGAGAAAGGCAGGGTTACAGAGAAAATGATGAAGATGATGGTGGGATGTGCAGAGTGAGGGAGGAGGAGCATCAGAGTCCAACAGGGACTGAGAGGGAGGAGGGGATGAAGAGAATGTGAGAGAGATAATTCAGTTACATGACTCAGGTTAGTTCAGAAAGCTGCCAGAGCTGCAGCTATCTGCAGATCTCTGCAGATGGAGGTTGAGGACGGAGCCCAGCTCTGCTTTCCACAGTTCCCAAACACCTCCTGCAGGAAGCCCTTGTCTCCTTGGCCTGAAACAGTTACCATTATGCTGTACTCCATCTCTCTGATCACTGTGGCTCTCAACCTGCTCATCATCATCTCTATCTCCCACTTCAGGCAGATATTAACTTCTTTGCTTCTCTCTACAGGATTTGTAACTTAAAAATGTGAACAGCTGCTGTATGTTTGGAATAATTGTCTTTTAGCTAGTACTAAAAATAATGTCCACTCTCTTACCAATACTAAGCATTGTTTCTGTCCAATGTGACGTCAACCATGTAATTTTAACTGTCTACACTTAAACATATGGTAACTACTGATGTGTTGGATTGGAAAATATTCAAACTCATGTGGATTTTTATTTTCATTTTGAATACTGGTTTAGGTTGTTTTGTCACTCTTGTTGGTTTAATGGTGCTTTTCTCTTTCCCTCCAGGCAGCTCCACACACCCACCAACATCCTCCTCCTCTCTCTGGCTGTCTCAGACCTTCTAGTGGGCCTCGTGCTGATGCCTGTAGAAGTTCCCCGAAAAACATCCTGCTGGTTTTTTGGTGACTTTGTGTGTGCTACCTATATTATTTTTTCAGGCATCATTCTCTCAGCCTCAATAGGTGACATAGTGCTCATATCAGTTGACCGTTATGTGGCTATTTGTGACCCTCTGCATTACACCACTAAAGTCACCGGGGGGAGAGTTAAACTCTGTGTTTGTCTGTGTTGGCTCTATTCTGTTTCCTACAGCTTTCTCTATTTAAAAGATCTCCCGACTCAACCAGGGAGTTATAAATCCTGCTATGGAGAATGTGTGTTTGTCATTACAAATAACTCAGGGACTGTTGAGCTTGTTTTGACCTTTATTGTTCCAGTTATTCTCATCATAGCTCTGTATCTGAGAGTATTTGCCGTGGCTGTGTCTCAGGCTCGTGCCATGCGCTCTCACATTACAGCTGTCACACTCCAGCTTTCAGTGACTCCAAAGGCAAAGAAATCAGAGCTGAAAGCAGCCAGGACTCTTGGTGTTCTTGTAGTTGTGTTTCTAATGTGTTTAGGCCCATATTACGGTGTCTTTATTGCAGGAGACAACTTGGTCAATGCTTCATTTGCATCCTTTGTGGTCCCTCTGTATTATTTGAACTCTTGTCTAAACCCTGTGATCTATGCCTTGTTTTACCCCTGGTTTAGAAAAGCAGTTAAACTCATTGTTACTCTTCAGATACTGCAGCCTGGCTCCTGTGAGACCAACATGATGTAGAGAGGCTGTAGAGAGACTGAGATCAGACTTGGTCTAAGGATAAATGAATGAATATGTTCCTGCTGTTCAGTGAGTCAAATATCAAATAGAGAAAGTGAAGATATGTTTTCCTGTCTTCAAGTCTAAATTGTGTATGAACAACAATTGAAAGGCCTGTGCTTCAGCTTCTGTTTGTTGTGTATTTGTTTTGCTCTGATGCTGCTGCATTTAAAGAAAGAGTCATAAGCACCATATACTGTTCCTATAAAACACCCATTAAATTCACACATGTATGACACATATCTTTTTTTTCCTAGGGAACCTTTTTTTCTTTGTGATAGGAAACATTTCAACCCAACACAACAAAAGAGCTACTAAAGCTTTGTAGTCATGTCACTATGTTTGTTTAAAGCATCATCCAAGTAATATTTGTCCATTTAGTTGCAAACAGAAATCACAGGCCTGCCTGGCTCCTGTTTGACGTAGAAAAGATGCCCCTGAACAGCCACACTTTCCCGTCAAGTATAGAAAAACATCAGCTGTGAACTGTAATCCCTTTATAACATTTATTGTCTTTATGACACTATGAAGTCTCTTTTGCTTGTTAAACAACAGATTATTTTAAAAAACAGGATTATCTCCAGTTCATCAGATCATTGCAGTCACATTTCCAGAGAAACATGTAATCATAGGACAGAGAAAGTTTCACAAATTATGTATAGTGTAATCGGTTGCAATTTAAAATCATTTTTTTTTAGAAAAATTATCAGAATTATTGTCATTCATTTGTTACATAGCATAGTGATTTGTTGTAAAGTGACATATGATAAACAATATTCACAATGTAATATTGTGTCTTTTTATCGATTTTTCACACTGATGTATTGAAGAGATAATAATGACATGTTGAAAACTCCAGAACAAAAACAGAACTAGGTGTCTTATCAGCCTTCATACTCCTGGGCATCTGAGTGGGATTGGTGCATTCAAAGCTGCCCAGACCAACCTCACCAAGGGGGAAAACCAACCCTAGTGGGATTCAACCAAACTAAATGAGGCAGCTGGTAAAGCCTGAGTCTGTTTTTTTGATGGTCCACTTTTTGGTCCAGTTGAATGACAGATGCCTGCATAAAAACACCCTTAGTATAGCAGTCTGTGACATGCAACAATTATTGTTCAGTGTAGAGCTACATTATCTGAACACTTAAACTGTCAGTTATTCATGAAATTCTCTGTTGACTTGCCAGAAGATGGAGCTGTTGACTTATATTTTGCAGGATAGAATTGAAGTAAAGCAGTTCTGTCAGGTCCATTAAGTCAAGAACACACATGACAATAAAAATTATTTAGGACATTTTTATTGAATAAGTTGCAATTGAAGTTGATAGATTCTGATTTGTGTATGGCTCTGTTCAGGGAGTCCTCTGACCTTTCATGAGTACCATGAAATAGCAGAGAGTCAGAGGACAGCAGCAGCATTAGGGGACACTCACATAGTTTAGGACTGGGAGAGCTGAGCTATTCCCCCCAAATAAACCACACCTGGCAATCTTCTTGGGAAATAAAAAACAAGAGGATGGAATTAGACAATTAAAAATGCTTAGGAATCTTATGAATAAATTACGAATTAATTTGGCAATATGATTCTGTTCAGATGAGTCCCCTGACCATTCATTAGCACTATGAACGTAGCAGAGAGTCGGGGGACAGCAGCAGTAGGGGACGCTCGCGCAAATTAGGCTAAGAAAGCTGAACTATTCCCCCTCAAACAGACCATAACAGGCAATCCTCCTGTGAAAATAAAACAAGATGGAATTAAGTAGCCGTTAAGCGTATCCAGAGTCAATTTAATGTAATTCAAGCAGGTGAAGCACAATGAAGGTTAAGCAGAGGAGGCACAAATGTTTATTTAGTCGAACCAATCAGGGACCTGAGCTGTTCGAGCCAGGGGGGGCAAAAAAGCCAGGGGGGGCAAAAAAAAAAAAAAAAAAAACTCATTGTAGAAGCTGAGACCTGGCCTACCACTTGGGGAACACAGCACGAGCACATATGGATAAAACAAACATGCTAAATAAACATATATGTTTATTTTTAAAGAAGATTTTAAATTACATTCTAACAATTTAACAATTCGCCCTTATGAAATCCAATCGCGGCACGGCTGTCTTGGAATGTAATAGACAGATGTGGCAGAATGCCCCGACACTTAAATTGAATTAAAATGTAACAGTGAACAATCAGTGTTGGACCTCCAGTCTGTTGAGATGATCTCCAAACGCAGAAACCAAGCGCAGTCACACCATAAACCGTTAAGACACGTTGAGAAAAAGATCCCTATTTTGCCATAATCCAATGACACGGAAAAAAGTAATCCACAGCGATCAGTAGATCCACATTGCCGTTTAAACAATGTGGAATAAACGTATAAAAGTCCAAATCTACACAAAACGCGCAATCAATTAGTAAGCTGACAGCAAATTTATATAGGCTACATGGCATTTAGGCAACCTTTATTACAACGTTGGCACGGTAAGATGTCCAGACTAGTGCAACATTCATTTTCATTTTTTGCATCCTGCATATGCGTCAACAATAGTCTCAGGTGAGAGCCAGAGCCCTGGAAAAATATTTTTTTTACTAAAGCAGTAGGCCTAGGCTATATGAAATCAGATGTATTACCTACCACAATTCAGTTGTTTTGTGTTATTTAAAATATTTATAAAATATCTGGTCATGCCATGTGCTCCCCCTGCCCACCCGCAAACTCTGCGTATGATTAAGAGCGGTTTATTTAGTCGAACCAATCAGGGACCTGAGCTCATAGCCTTCTGAGCATCAAGAATAGCCCGAACGTCAGGACGAAGGTACCGTTCATAAGCAGCAGAAGACCACCGCCCCATGGCTTTAAGGGTTAAAACCGGAGCGGATGCTGCTGCTGTAGTTGCTGCCCCAATGCGTAGAGAATGAGCTGTACAACGGTCCGGAGGCAGTCCGTAGAATTGGCAGAGGAGGCGTAGGTGAGAAGCAAACCAGGCTCTAGACATTGGTTTCCCCGCCTGCGTGACAAACAGCGGCTCCTGCAGACCAGCACTAGGACGGCACCTCAAGTAGGTCATCATGGAAATCAGAGGACAAAAGACAGTGTTAGACTCAGAAATATATACGACTACACCTTCACCATTTCTATCTGTTTTGGAGTGTTTCAGAAACAATGTGAAATGGTGATCATTAATTGAAACATCAGAAATTGTCAAATTGTGATTTGGGTCAAAGGAACATGTGCGTGAAGAAATTTCGCCACCCCTTAGAAAACCAAAAAAAGCTGTGAGAATGACCGTCTCTAACAACTGACCGGTGTAAGGCCCAAAACATCCATTCCGTAATTGTGATATGATTTGTTTAACCAAAGGTAAAGTGAAAGGGAGACGTTTATCATTGCCTCGTGGTGACTGTCTTTTGAGGCCGTTCAGCAAAAGGCGAATGGATGGGTTTTCCAAAATACTGGAGGCAGATGGATCCAGGCAGCGCAGATGGAATTGGATGCCAGCGACTGTACTTTTGATGGAAGAAGGCTGCAGTTTTCGATCCTCAAAGCAGTGGACTATAAAAGCACTAATATATGATACATTGACAGGCAGAGCAGCTACAGATACAGAAGCACAAAAGGTGATAAAATAAGACCAAGCCAAGTCATACGATTTTAATGTAGACTTAGCCAGACCCCCCCACATGTATTGCGCAGCAGAGCGCACATAAGATTGGAGAGGGTTATTCAATCTAGAATGGTTTGGCTGAAAGGAGGGCATTCCAGGCTCGATTGGGCTGCAGCTGAAAATCAAATCGAGACAAAGAATCGGCTACTTGATTACCCAAACCAGGGATATGCTCTGCGCGAAAATGATAATTCCCTAAAATTGACAGCCATGTAAGACGTCTCATGAACCTATTGATGAATGGGACAGATGAGCACCTCTTGTTAATGATATTTACAGTAGCTTCATTGTCGCAGAAAAAAAGAATTTGCTTCCTAGCCCAATGTTTACTCCAGAGAATGCAGGCTACAACAATAGGATATAGCTCTAGTAGGGCTGTCGAGGAATCACCGGCAGGTAAGGTGAGCATTTTCTCCAGCCAGGCACACGCAAACCATTCATTTTGGAAAACCCCCCCAAATCCTACGGAGGGCGCAGCATCTGTATACAGATTGAGAGCCAAAGACGATTCCATGAAATCATTAAGAAAAAAGGAAATGCCATTCCATTTATCCAAGAGCAGAGAACGAAATTTTAGCTCAGAACTTTAACGGGACCCACGGTCTTTTCCTCCGAGAGAGGAACGCCCAAATCAAAAAAGGTGCGTTTGAGTGCCAAGATAGAAGAATCCGATTTTGCGGACGGAAAATCCACCAGGAGAAAATCATCCAAAAGATTAAGGACGAACGATAACTTGTCGTTATTAAGAAGAATCCAGCACAAGGCCTCGGACAAGGTATCGAATATTTTTGGACTACTGCGACAGCCAAAAGTGAGTCTAACTGAGAAATACATTTTTTCCCTCCACCGAATGCCAAATAAATGCCACTGCGAAGGATGCAATGGCATTACTTTAAAAGCATCTGAAATATCCGCCTTTGCAAGTCAAGTTCCCCGTCCTGCCCTTTTAATGAATTTGATAGCGTCATCGACAGTGCTATAAAACAGGGAAAAAGGGGCTAAAGGAATAAAGCTATTGACGCTGTCAGCCAAACCATTGTGGGGAGCGGAAAGGTTGATGATTAAACGTTTTTTTACCCGAATATTTCCGAGTGGCGATCCCTATAGGACTTATCCTAAAAATCGAAAAAGTAGACCTATCAAATGGGCCTATCATAAAACCTTTCTTAACCTCTTTATCCAACAAGGCATCCACAGTTTCCGGCTCATGGGACGCGGACAGTAGGTTTTTACAACAGAATGACACAGCAGGCAAATGCAGCAGACCAGCAAAGAAACCATGAACAAGACCAGTCAATAAATAATTCACGAAACAGCAGTTCGGATGCTTCCTCAACGCCCGTCCGAGCCTGGGGACGTTGATGGGAGTCAATGGTTTTATTTCTTTCGCTCCGCTTTCATGAAGCGGGTTCTCCTCGGGTACACAGACTTGAGGTGGGCATCCCCACAGTATCTACAAACATGAAGATATTTACAGTTATGCATCCTACAAATATTCTCATTGAAATTATAGCAAAGAGGAGTAGCAAGGTTATTCACCTGGGTGCCAGAATTACGGCTCGGGCCAGGATGGGACATATAAGGAGTAGGCCTAGATTTAGAGCACAGGGTAGTAGAGTGTGAGAGAGAGCCACAGATGGAGCAGGACAGAATTTGGCGCCCTGTGAAATGTCTGCTTATAAGCGCGAGGTCAACCACGGACCAGTCCAGCCTTTGGTTGAAGCGTTGAATGAACATGGCTGCCTTTGCAGAAAAAGACTTATGATATTCATAAAATAATACTCCACCATAAGAGAGAGCTAGGTCGGAAATAATGGCCAGATAAGTATCAAGTTCGGCTCTGCGCGCCGGTTGAACTTCGGTGCGGAGATTAGGGTCGACGAAGGTCTGAAGGTGGGGTCGGCTTCCAGCGACGATATTCTGGCAGCCATATCAAGGAGGGAAGATTGAACATCAGACAGCGCCATAAGCACGGGGTCTCCGGCTGGAGACACGCTTGGGCCCGGACGGACACGGCCCGTTTTTTTGCAATAGGCCTGCCGACCGTCTCGGGATTCTTATGCTTCTGAACGTGCTTTTTTCCGGAGGACTGAGGAGGAGGCACTGGCAGAAAATCGACCGCTGGAACGATCAGAGAGTCACAGAGGAGGACAAATAAATCCTCGTGAGATGCGCCACTCAGAGGCTGAATATCATTCGTAAACAAGGTTTCCAGTATCTTGGCCACGGGCCAATCGCCAATGCAAGGATGAGTCGAGGTTTTACTCGCCAACTGCCGAGAGCTTCGACGGATGGCGGCGTTTTCATCCGGGCAGGCATCCTGCCCCTGGTCCAGTTGAATCGGCAATAGCCGGGTGTCATCGGAGGAGTCGATTTGCCAGGAATCCTCCTCGACAGCGGTGGAAGTCATGGCCAACAGCAGCGTGAGTAGGATCAGACGTTTGGGGCTTAACAACAGCATGAGCTTTGACGAGCGGACAGAACAGACTGCAGAGAAGCAAGCAGCAAGCAGTTAGGAGCAAACTGAATCCGCTTTAAATAGGGCGCCCTCTTTGAGCATAGCCATTAAGCAGCGAGGGGAGTTAACCAGCTGATGCGCTGATGCAGCTCAGCTGGAGCAGCTCAGCTGTAGCAGATCAGCTGATGAGACTGTTGTTGGCCAATTGCGTTAGCAGCATCTTGACTACTTGGCCTGCCAGAACTGACACTGACGCTCAATTTGAGATGACAAGGTGAATAGAGGTGTAGTCAAGTCAACCTTTGTCGAGTCCAAGACCAGCCGCCTGTCCCGGCAGATTGTGGAGCTTGTGAAGTCCGACACTGTCTTACCAAATTTGCAATTAGCCATCAATTTTCGTAAAACGGCCCATATTTGATCTTTACATAGTTGATTTCTCAGATAAAAAAGTCTCAGAAGTGAATTTATCAATGGAATAGCAGAGATCTGTGTGACCTAGATTCAGAAGACTACCTGATCTCAGGTCAGTGGTGTAGCCTATGTAAATGTTGGGGCATGACAGAGACTAGAGACTAGAGCCAAATGAGGAGTAGCCACCGAGTTGACGTCAACTTAGTGGTTTGTTGAGATTTGCCCGTTTTCAGAGGCAGTTTCAAATTGTGTGATTTGCAGAGGAAAGATCAACTTTGTGGAATGGAAACGGAAATAAACTGTTCAACATGTACTTTTGGACTGTCTTAAATACAAAAATGAAAGAGAACAGTTGTTCACTGTGCTATGTCACATGGGAATACAGAACATGACATTGAGATCCTTACTAAATCCCCCTGGATATCAATTTGAGGTAGAGGAAGCCGTCATGGATTATATCTTGCACCAGGACTATTACGCTGAACTTGACAATACTTTTGAATGTTACTTAAACTGTCCTGTGAGCGGCAGCTATTTGCCGCAAGGCTTCTAGTCTGCGGGAAAGCCAGAAGAAGAAGAAGTTATTCTCTCCTGAGGAAGCCATTACATGGCGAAACATAGAGAGCACTACTTTTGAGTTCTTTTACAAACTTTTTATGGCATCTTTTAAATGTGGATTTGGAACCCTTTTTTTAAAGCAGTGATTGCTTTTAATCTCACAGGAGGATTTTAACCTGCAACATGTTAAAATCATGTTCTGAGGACCGAGCATCAAGGAGCTATTGGGCGAGGACACACAAGAGTAGCCTTCCTCGAAGCCGTGCAGCTGAAGGAGTTGCTAACTCCGCCCATACAGCCAACCAACAGGTTCTCACACTCATCTTGTAAAATACGGACGCTTGGTCAGGTGCCTTTGTCGTTCTTATTGACGCTAAAAGTCTCCTTTAGCGCTATAAGTAAACGCGCTTGGTTGGGACTATTGCCGTCCCTTTTGACGCAGTTATGTTAAGGAAAAGGTCGTGGGTGGGCTTACGGTTCCGTGACACGCGGGAAGAACGGGATGGTTGGGTTTAGGAAAGGGTCGTGGGTGGGCGTACGGTTCTGTGACACGCGGGAGGAAAATAAAAAGCGACTATAGCAAGCGTGACAAGCGGGATGCGAACCCCACTCTCCGGGGTGAAAGTCCTGTGTTTGTTTGACCCTTCCACCACCCCAACCAACCAAGACGCTGACAGCCACTGTCCAAACGTTGTTATTTTACGAGTTCGGAATGAGAACGGGTTGAGCCAACGTATTCACCTAATGCTTCAGAAAGGAGAGCTCATCCCTCTAAAAACACATTTCCTCGGTTACTCTCTCCTCCCATGATTTCCTCACGGTCCCTCCCGTGCCTCCTCGGTGGGAGGTACTAAGACGTGAGGAAGGGGGGCAAGTGGAGGATTCGAGGAGGAAATTTAAGCAACATGAGATGCAGCCCAGACATATAGGGCCCTATTTTAATGATCTAAGGCCACGGCGTGAAGCGCATGGCGCTGGTGCGTTTAGGGCGTGTCCAAATCCACTTTTGCTAGTTTGATGGCGGAAAAAAGGGTACGGGCGCATGGTTCAAAAGGGTTGTACTTAGTGTCTTCATTAATTTATAGGTGTGTTTTGGGCGCAACATGCAAAAAAAACAATCAAAAAAAGCCAGGTCCCGAGCAGGTTAGGTGTTTTAACCCGGCAATTAGGCGATTTAACCCGGTAACAAGTAATCCACCGTCGTGATACACAAAACCCTGGGTTGAACCTGAAGTAACCTCGTTAACGTCAAATCTTGCTTCGTAGTACAGGCCTTTGGTGTTCTTGTAGTCAGTCCTTCCAGAGTTTTTTTGTGGTTGTTGCGGGCAAAAAAAATCCTTGATTATTCGGCACGTTTTCTGATATTTATGCAATTTTATGCAGTGAAATTGCGAGAACTTGCAAAAACTGCGATTTGATGAAAAAGAGAAAAAAAGGTGATTCCCCCAACACCCAGCTTTTCGATGATGTTCACGTCGCGTAATTACGTCACTTCATAACGGTCCCATGGCAACAGGGGAAAATGGCTGCTCTTGTGTGAAGTAAACGCAACATTTTTCAACTTTCTGCTAAGATACATGTGACTTTTTTGCAACGAAAATGCGGGGATTATGAAATCATGCAAGCCCCGCATATTTTGCGCAGAAATCGGCAATTTATGCGGCGAAAGTGAGGCGGATTTGAAAAAAATGCGGCCCCCGCATAAATATATGGACTTTGGCTGATTATGCATTGAATTATGCGATCGCATAATCACGTTTTTCTGGAGGGACTGTGTAGTTGTGGTTCTATTATTTTTCTGCCCATATCACTCTGTCTCTCTTGCAGGTGACAGCTTGTTCAATGCTTCATCTGCATCCTCTGTTGTCTTTGTGTTCTATTGTAACTCTTGTCTAAACTCTGATCTATGCCTTGTTTTACCCCTGGTTTGGAAAAGCAGTTAAACTCATAGTTACTCTTCAGATACTGCAGATATCTAGGCCTATGTGTGTGTAGTCATAGCAGTGAGTAACGTGTTATGGTGTGCCGTCACCAGCAGTGTTTTTTTGTTGTTGTGGTGCGCGTAGGCTACTCCTGATTTTGTCAGTCATCTCATCTCTTATATGTTGTCTCTCTATGATCCTATCCTGTCCTATTCATGGTAGCTAACTCGTGGACATTGCGTCATCACGTGCTGTAGTAGGGGGGCCCACCTTGATAATCCTACATAAGGGCCCGGTGTTGGCTCGTTACGCCACTGAACTTATTACTTGTCCTGAAGTATCCATACTACAAAGTGCTCGACAACATGTGTGTCTGTGGCCTAAATGAAAATGAACGATGCCTCCTCATATGATGCAGCCAGGCGTATATCAGGCAACCAATGTCAAAGCCCATTCTAGATGGGTTTGAATTGAAAAAATACCTGTTTTCTGAACAAGCGTGATTCAATGGTTTTGTTACTTTAGAAAAAAAGTATGTAATGCAGGACTCGGTCGAGACCAACTAGAAAATTTGACAAGACTAATGGCCAAGTCCGAGACAATAGCCCGTATGGCCTTTGGAGCATTTAAGAAAGGCACGAGCAGGTGCATCACAAATAAAAGCATTGGGTAATGCTACCCTGAAAATGTATACCATTGTACACAATACCACTCTGAGAAACGGCTTTCATATTCTTGCACGTTTGCGGGTTTGGACGCACCTGAGTACACTCCAATTACAAACACACTACACCCTGGAATTTCCTTAATCCTACCCAGAATAGGCCACAGACTCATGCTGGAGCTACGGAATAAGGGCAATCCATTGATGTTAATTCAAAGTGTGAGAGTATCAGTCACATTTGCTAAATGTCCTAAAGATGTTAGTTCAGCTATGAGAGCATTTTTGATTCCAAAGTGGTAGTAGGACCCCCCCAGCCATTTTCGTCACATTGCAAGATCTGTCAGTGGACATAAGAGTTCTGGCATCCATTGGGATATCAAGGCCCTTCCTCCATAGGATTTTAAGAAGTGCAGACAACGCTGTTTGTGGTTTGTTGAATTCTGCAGCCCACTCTGCAAGCCCACATGAATCATCATCATTATCATCTTTCAAGCCAGAACATTCATCTCCATGCAAATCACAGTCACTATCACAACCAGGCATATCAGCTGGCACCCAGTTTTCAGAATCCAAATCATCAAATGAGGAAATGTTAAAATCATTAAAAAAAAAAATCTGAGGAATTTTCATCTTCTAAATCATTTGATGAATTCTCAAAACAGTTCTGATCACAAGCATCATAGAAAGTGTCCCTGGAATATTAGCTTTCACAATGCTCTAACAAATCATCCAGTGGGGATTTCTTTTCAGAATCATGTGCCAACAAATCATCAATCATAGACTCCCTTTCAAGGAGACGCAAATGTTCCTATGCTTTTGCTGATATTATTCCTCCTTTTAGTTCTTTCAGAACACTCCATTTAAAAATGGGAATGCTCCCCTGTAAGAACATTTAGTCTATTTTAACGTTTACATGCATCAATCGGTGCACTTTGAAAAGAAATTCAGATGTTGAACTTGATTATTCTTATCCATGGATGGAAATTTTGGGCTGCACACACAGGTTGAATAGATTTTTTCTTCATATGTTTGCATTAATGTCACTAGGAAGCATACCAGTAGAAATATATATTCATAATTGTAAGTGGGAGATATATATATATATATATATATTAGGGCTGTCAATCGATTACAAAAATGTATCTAATTAATTACAGACTCTGTGATTAATTAATCGAAATTAATCGCATACATAATTAACGGTGCCTGAACCGATACTTTTTAAGGAAGTAAAAAAGAAAAGAAAACAAAGGGTACTAAACAACAGTTGGTGACATTAAAGAACGGCTTGTTTATTGCTAAGGCCATATGGTCAAAATTAAATGATTTAATAATAATGTATAACAATAACAATAACTTATTTCACTAGTAAATTGCTGTTGAACGACAAAAACAACCACCAAGGACATTTACAATAACTTCAAATGCACCACGAAGCTGTAGTTTACCAGTTTCATTGAACTGGTAGTTTACCAGTTTCATCTGTGTTGTTTTTCCGACGGCAGCTCGGCAGCTACAGATTGTTACATCCCGCTGTTGAGTCACAGTCCTCTACAGTAAAATACAGTCACACTTTACACCGTTCAGCGTTAGCTGTCAGCATTGTAACCGTGTTTAATCCAGCTACTGGCTAGCGGTAGGCTAACGTTAGCTGCTGTCGAGTATAGTGTTAACTAGCTAGCGGTAGGCTAACGTTAGCTGCTGTCGAGTATAGTGTTAACTAGCTAGCGGTAGGCTAACGTTAGCTGCTGTCGAGTATAGTGTTAAATAGCTAGCGGTAGGCTAACGTTAGCTGCTGTCGAGTATAGTGTTAACTAGCTAGCGGTAGGCTAACGTTAGCGGCTGTTGAGTATAGTGTTAATTAGCGTCACATGCAGCGGAGTTTGTGTTGCCTTCAGAGCACCAGAGAGAAGAGCAGACATATCAGTGGCACCAGATTTCGGTAGCCAGGGTTGGCAGGAAGAAGATTTTTACAAGTAAATGTTCCAGTTAATGATCCAGGCAGCACATTCTCGTCTCCCTCCTTCATTTTACAGTCCAATGGTGGCTAGAACGGCTCCGGGTCAAACCTCAATATGGAATGGATTAATCTGCGTTATTTTTTTTAACGCGTTATTTTTTCTCAGATTAATTAATCGAAATTAATGCGTTATTTTGACAGCCCTAATATATATATATATATATACATGTATATGTGTGTGTGTGTGTATATGTAAGTGGGATTTTCTGGAATCTGGCAATATAATAACCATTATGGTGGGATACACTGGCTAAGCAATTAACAAAAATGTTTGTGCTGACATAAATAGTTTACATGAGAATACATTATAATTTTGGCCCGTTGGCTGAGTCTCTATCTGTCAGAGGAAGAGCAGGAGTGCGGTTGTGAAGAAGTTGGTAATTTCATGGCGCAGATTAACACTTTTGCATGCACTATACCCATGTCACATTCTCATTAGGGGCTGAGCCCCCCCTAAAGGTCTGATCCTAGAATCGCCCCTGCTGCTACTTCATACTTGAACTCAACTACACCTCAGAGGGAAATGTTGTAATGTTTACTGCACTACATTTATCTGACAGCTTTTGCTTTATTGCTTCACACCTGAGCTTGTTTCTGCAACAGCTCATTGAGTATCAGATACAATTAAAACTATTGAGGAAATATTTTCCTTTGACATTGGTTTAGTATTAAACGAGATCGCTGCAGTCTGCAACGGTGAAACAAGCTACAATGTTAGTTAATAGGACGTCAATTGTCCAGCTTGTATTTACGTTCATAAAAGTGCTCATTTTGCCACTGACAGACTCAGATTAATATTATAAGTGTCTGACAACATTATGGAAAGGATTTCTAAGGAGGTCGATCTTTCTGTTAAAGAGTAAGATCCATAAAAAGTCCGCGAAATTGCGTTCGCTAAACCCACCAGACTCCATGTAAATAAAACAGTAATTTTAGCATCGTAAAATGGGCATTCTAGAACATCTCTGAGCTCTGAGGCTTGCTCTGGCTGTCTTGAGCCTGTGCGTGTAGGGTGCACGACTATTTCATTTCAATTTCGGGTCTGTCAGTCACAGTGAAAACCGAGGACATTTCCGGGGACAGCTCCAGCTGTGGACAGGTCACCGAAACCGGGGACGTCTGGTCACCCTATGTTTTATTTTTTAAACTCTTGTCTAAACCCTGTGATCTATGCCTTTTTTTTACCCCTGGTTTAGAAAATCAGTTAAACTCATAGTTACTCTACAGATACTGCAGCCTGGCTCCTGTGAGACCAACATGCTGTAGAGAGGCTGTGAAGGGACTGAGATCAGACTCGGAATGAATGTGTTCCTGCTCTTCAGTGAGTACATTCTTAAATACAGAAAGTGAAGATAGGATTTCCAGTCTTGTTGAACAACAATTGAAAGGCCTGTGCTTCAGCTTTTGCTTTTTGTGTATTTTTCCTCTCTGATGCTGCTGCGTTTTAGGAGTCATAAGCACCATATACTGTTTCTAGGTAATCACCCAGTTTAATGCAAGCTTTAAATTCACACATGTATGACACTTATGCAGAGTCTTTTTTACCCCAGGGAACCATTTTTCTTTGTGATAGGAAACATTTTCACCCAACAGAACACAACAGCTACTAAAGCTGTGTATTTATGTATCTATGTTTGGACAAAGGATCATCTCTGTGATTTGTGTCCATTTAGTTGAAAACAGAAATCACAGGCCTGCTGGGCTCCTGTTTCACAGAGAAAAAAGATGCCCCTGAACAGCCACACTTTCATGTATTTGTATGTTTCCACTATAGATAAATATCAACTGTTATGTTTCAAATTAAACTGTCCACACAAAAACATTATGTTCTCTTTCAGCTAAGGGACAAAAGTAGTTTTAATCATTTCAGTTTAGTGCCATTCATATTTGATCGCCTGTAGAACTTCTCTATATGACACAAATATTGAAAGTCCTTTTGGCAAGAAGTTCAACAACAGGTAATTTGAAAAGTGACAATTATCTGTCCTTCATCAGATAATTGCAGTTACATTTCCAGAGAAACATGTAATCATAGGACAGAGAGAGTTTCACATACTACGTAAAGTGTGATGTGTTGAAATTTCAAATACATTTTATTAGAAAAAAGATATGATTTAATGTCATTCATTCAATGTTTACATAGCATACATTTTTTTGTGAGGTGGCATGAAATATGATTATAAATACAAGACATATTCATAATGTAACTCCTTGTCTTTTTATAGATTTTTCACAATAACTGATATAATTTGGACTGGTCAACCAAAACGACAAAAGACAATAATGAAATGGTGCAAACCCCAGGACAAAAACAAAACTACAACAACAGGATTTACAAAAAGGTGGGTGGGGGTTGAGAGCATTTGTTCAGCATGTCTCTATGACTTAGTGTGTGTGTGTGTGTATGTACAGTACCAGTCAAAAGTTCGGACATGCTTTCCCGTTACTTGCACAATCCGAGTCAATACAAAAACTGGTCAAGGGTAACTATGTCAGTTTACTTTCAACTGAAGAAAATAAGGCACTAGAATTGTTGAAATTCCTGCTGATGATGTTCGAGGAAGGCGCTTGTTGAGACTGATTTATTTCTGAATTATTAATATGAAGCATCTTTTTTTATAGAGTTCCTTGTTTGGATGTGGTGTAATTGTCCAGTTCTTCTCTTTGGTTCTCTGTAGGGAAGGTAAGAGTGCTGGGGCATTGGGGATGGATGCGGTAGGAGTTGCTGTGGAATGAGGGGTGAGTGTTGGAAATGGAGTAGGTTAGGTAAAGGAACCTCCAGCTGCTGCTGTTGAGGTGTTATTAGAGTAAAGCAGTTTTAAAGAGAAACTGCTTTGTATGGCAAGCACATTCCTAAACCAGGGGCTGCAGCTGGAGTATGAAGGCGTATTAGACACTTTAACACTTCCCAGCAGCGTATGATATCAAATACTGTTTTAAATCACTGTAAAATGATCACAGTGTCAATCAAATGGCACAATAATTGCCAGGTAAAAAGTATAAACAATCACATTCACTTTACAGTGTAGTTCATCAGGACTGGGCACAATTATTTGATTTACCAACAAAGTGCTACTTAGTGTTAACCTGATGGCATCAGATGGTTTGTGCCACAGAACCATCTGAGAAACCATCAATGGACACTGTGTGGAAAAAGGCTGGGGTGCCTTGGAGTTGAATCGACTCGAGTCATCGTTTTAATGATTTGCGACTTGACAAAAAATAAATGACTTGAGACTTAACATTAATATGCGTTCCCCCAGCCTTTGATAAAATGAAAACTCAGATGGGCTGATCTGGAATCTCGCTCCTTATGATAAGGAGCAAGGTTACCTCATTTTTCTCTGCTTTGCATGCCCAGAGAATTTGGCCCGCCCATGAGAAAGAGAGAGACATCATGGCTTTCAAATGAGCAAAGAGGCAGTTGGTCAAGGCCACACCCCAACCTACACCTTTCCCCCCCCCTCTCCTCCTCAATAGCTACAGACACAGAAATGGCACATACTAAGGAAAGCTCATTGTGGGACTGGCTCTAGTGGCTGTAATTCTGCACCAAGGCTGAATTTTGGGAAAGAGACTTCAGATACAGTATTAGAGGACCACTAAGGTCTATATAAAAGAGACTTCAGATACAGTATTAGGGGACCACTAAGGTCTATATAAAAGAGACTTCAGATACAGTATTAGGGGACCACTAAGGCCTATATAAAAGAGACTTCAGATACAGTATTAGGGGACCACTAAGGCCTATATAAAAGAGACTTCAGATACAGTATTAGAGGACCACTAAGGTCTATATAAAAGAGACTTCAGATACAGTATTAGGGGACCACTAAGGTCTATATAAAAGAGACTTCAGATACAGTATTAGGGACCACTAAGGTCTATATAAAAGAGACTTCAGATACAGTATTAGGGGACCACTAAGGTCTATATAAAAGAGACTTCAGATACAGTATTAGGGGACCACTAAGGTCTATATAAAGAGACTTCAGATACAGTATTAGGGGACCACTAAGGTCTATATAAAAGAGACTTCAGATACAGTATTAGGGGACCACTAAGGTCTATATAAAAGAGACTTCAGATACAGTATTAGGGACCACTAAGGTCTATATAAAAGAGACTTCAGATACAGTATTAGGGACCACTAAGGTCTATATAAAAGAGACTTCAGATACAGTATTAGGGACCACTAAGGTCTATATAAAAGAGACTTCAGATACAGTATTAGGGGACCACTAGGTCTATATAAAGAGACTTCAGATACAGTATTAGGGACCACTAAGGTCTATATAAAAGAGACTTCAGATACAGTATTAGGGGACCACTAAGGTCTATATAAAGAGACTTCAGATACAGTATTAGGGGACCACTAAGGTCTATATAAAGAGACTTCAGATACAGTATTAGGGGACCACTAAGGTCTATATAAAAGAGACTTCAGATACAGTATTAGGGGACCACTAAGGTCTATATAAAGAGACTTCAGATACAGTATTAGGGGACCACTAAGGTCTATATAAAAGAGACTTCAGATACAGTATTAGGGGACCACTAAGGTCTATATAAAGAGACTTCAGATACAGTATTAGGGGACCACTAAGGTCTATATAAAGAGACTTCAGATACAGTATTAGGGGACCACTAAGGTCTATATAAAAGAGACTTCAGATACAGTATTAGGGGACCACTATGGTCTATATAAAAGAGACTTCAGATACAGTATTAGGGGACCACTAAGGTCTATATAAAAGAGACTTCAGATACAGTATTAGGGGACCACTAAGGTCTATATAAAAGCATCCAAAGAGCACCATGTCATGGGACCTTTAAAGACTTGAGACGACTTCAATTGAGGCATTATGACTCAGATGACTTGCATGTATTCTCACGTTTGGACATTAGCTGTTAATGACCTATAAGATAAAATAATTTAATGTTGTCACATTTCTGTCTGACTATGAAGTACACTATGCAGGCCCAAACTGTGAATCATGATTGGATGACTACAAAAAGTGCAAGGTATGTGATGGTAAGATTGGATGACTTGCTGTCAGTCAAACTCATTTCTTTGGCAACATGCAGTGCAGTACTGGGGTAAAAAATCAGCCCCGGACTTTTGAGACCCAGAACAGCTCGACACAATCAGCCGGACACCACCCGTCCTTGCACTCCCCTTCACATTTGCATACTTTCCAGCCCCTAATACTGCCACTTAGCTGTGAGGTAAGTGAGATGGTATGATAGTGTACTCACTACGTCAAAAAGGCTTCCTTGCTCTTGATGGCAAAATGGCTAAAGGTTGAGGGTGGCGCAGGGAGGTCATCAAGATGTCTTGTATAGTAAACAGGTAGTATGTATGTAAGTTAGGCTAAAGCTGCATTTTGTACATGCTGTATGCAATATGTGTTATAAGCGAATGTTAGTGGAATGTGGATAAATCAGAAAGCTACAGTATAATGTTTGCAAGTGCCTTAGCTTGCTAACACATAGCTAAAATTAGCTTACTAACAGCTAAACTGTCCTCGCTGGCAGACAAAGGGTGCTTAAATGATCATTAGACATGCTTACATTTCGTGTTTCTGGCACTAGGTGGAGTGGTTTTCCCCACCGGAGGGGTCGGGACTTAAATGCACTGTCTCTAGGGAAGGATGGATGTGGGCCATAAAAGTATGTGATTTGCCAGTATTCAGATAACCAGAAGGCCAATCATGTGATCTCTCTTCTCTCTGTGGGCCGGTCAGCCAGGACCAAGGATGTGAATGGCCAGTGCTCACATGAAAGACAGACAAGTAGGCCAATCATATGATCTCTCTTTTCTCTATGGGCTGATCAGATTTCTTTTTTAAAATAACATTTTTGACCTCATGCAGCCCACACAAATAGACCGGCCCACTGGGAAATCTACTGGTACTAGCGATGTCCAATTCATACCTGGCAACACGCTACATCAAAGACCCCTAATACAGCCTCATTAGTCAGACCACCACAATGGTTGCCTCAGGGCCACGAGTAATCACTTTGGATTTAAAAATTTCACGCAAGAAGTAAAAAAGCTAACTGCTGAAAGCAAGACCTGCTTATCAAAAATTTCGTAAGGCCAGACTACAACCTCAAACATTGTTTGTCATTTAAAGACTCATTCTGATCGGTAAGTGCCTGTCACAAGGTCTGATGTTAGCTAACATTAGCCCGATATAATCTGTTCACTTACAACTAAAATATGCTATCTAATGTTAGCCCAATATGCAAATATCAGAACAGAATTGGCTGCTTTACATATTAGCGTAAAAAAAGTAATTTGATTTAGGATTTGACTTGCCTTAAAGGAGAATTTTACGTTAATCTAATCTAATCTTGATCGCTATAGATATGAGTGTACTTTCAATTGAAAAAAACACGACCCGAATCTCAGGCAACACTGAGTAGCTGCAGCTACATGTATGAGCTTCCACTGAGCTAAAACGGCAGTTGTCTGGGCAACTTTCAGAGTGCCTTTGGGTGCCTCTTAACAGAAACAAAATGCAATTAATATGTCTGTGCAACATGAACAGGGCCCTAACGTGACAACATAATGCGTTTTCAACTCAGACATTGTTTAAATTCACCTACCCTGTCTCAATCCTGCCGGTGGGTAGCTTACCCTGTTAGCTGCCGTCCGTGATAAGTGTGTTCAGCCAGGCTTTTGTGAAAATCATCATGCAGCAGTTCCATGTGTATTTGTAGCTCATCTATTTTGTGTGTGATTGATCTGATGTTGGTGAGTAGGAGGCTTGGCAGTGTCGATCTGTGTTCCCTTAGAGTCTCCACTGTTGTTTTAAACAGTGGCCCGGCACACACACATTTAGGCAAAACTTTTCCCTCTTCAGTCCCACTACAGGTTGTCTCATTGGAACTACAGCCGCACAAGCTGTAGTTCCAATGAGACAACCTGTAGGGGGGACCAACGTGAGAAAAGTTACATAGTGTTGCTTTAACCGTACCCGGAGCTTCAAGTAGCTCTGCACAGGATGCTGATTGGCTGGGCCTCTGTGGCTCGGACACCAACCATAGAATGTAAATATAATGGAGGTAGCATCAGTGACATCACCTGTTGGTTTGTGGACTGCTGTAATGAAGACTGCAGTTTGCGTTTTGGCAAAAAACATCTTGATATTTTGTAGCCAGAAGTGACTATGTTTGCAGAAGAGGGTGTAGACTGGGGAGAATGACGCAGCTTAGCCACCATCATGTATGGCTTCCATGGGGCTGCACTAAGGTAAATGCTAGAGAGGGAACGTCGGAGATTTTTAACCAGTTGACACGAGTCATCAGGCAGACTTTTGCCTGTGGATAAACATGGACCTCTGGGCCGATTAGTGGGATAGCTATGGAAAAAGTACACACTGCGATACTCTGGTAAAAGCAAATAACGATCAACCATGTGTCCAGCTAATTTAAATAGCTCAGGTTACTGTATTGTGTGAACAGTTAATAGTTCATTTAATATTGTATGTGGTGTTTTCTTTTGCGGGATGGTAATATTTCACCAAAACAAGTTCCTTCCCGATAATACTTTGCAGAGCCACCGCACGTCCAAAGTGTTTTTTTTTCTCCTATCCCAGAATGCATCTGCGGTGTAGCCAGACTTTACTCCACAAGGCTGTGGAGATAGAGCTGGCAATACAAGACTACTATTTTAATAACTTTACATTAATAGGACAAAGGAAAGGAAACAAGGGTAGAGAGTTAAAAAGGAGAAATTGGATAGAGAGACAGAGAAAGTGATGAAGATGAGGGTGGGATGTGCAGAGTGAGGGAGGAGGAGCATCAGAGTCAAACAGGGACTGAGAAAGAGGAGGGGATGAAGAGAATGTGAGAGAGATAAATCAGTTACATGACTCAGGTTAGTTCAGAAAGCTGCCAGAGCTGCAGCTATCTGCAGATCTCTGCAGATGGAGGTTGAGGACGGAGCCCAGCTCTGCTTTCCACAGTTCCCAAACACCTCCTGCAGGAAGCCCTTGTCTCCTTGGCCTGAAACAGTTACCATTATGCTGTACTCCATCTCTCTGATCACTGTGGCTCTCAACCTGCTCATCATCATCTCTATCTCCCACTTCAGGCAGATATTAACTTCTCAGCTTCTCTCTACAGGATTTGTAACTTACAAATGTGAACAGCTGCTGTACATTTAGAAGAATTGTCTTTGAGCTAGTACTGAATAATGTTGCTCCAAATGTCTGACTTTGATGTTTTTCATGTCTACTCTGTTACCAATACTAAACATTGCTTTCTGTCCACTGTGACCTCAACCAAGTCATTTTAACTGTCAGATGTGGTGGATCGGAAAATGTTCAAACTCATATGAATTTTTATTTATTATTTTGAATACTGGTTTGGGTTGTTCTGTCATTGTTTCTTGGTTTAATGGTCCTTTTCTCTTTCCCTCCAGGCAGCTCCACACACCCACCAACATCCTCCTCCTCTCTCTGGCTGTCTCAGACCTTCTAGTGGGCCTCGTGCTGATGCCTGTAGAAGTTCTCAGAAAAACATCCTGCTGGTTTCTTGGTGACCTTGTGTGTTCTATGTATAGTTATTTTTCAGTCATCATTACCGCAGCCTCAGTAGTTGACATAGTGCTCATATCAGTGGACCGCTATGTGGCTATTTGTGACCCTCTGCATTACACCACTAAAGTCACCGGGAGAAGAGTTAAAATCGTTGTTTGTCTGTGTTGGCTCTATTCTGTTTTCTACTGCTTTATTTTTGTAAAGGATGACCCGACTGATATAGGAAGGACTAATTCCTGCTACGGAGAGTGTGTGATGTACACAAACTATATTCCAGAAGTTGTTGATCTGGTTTTGATCTTTCTTGTTCCAGTTACTGTCATCATAACTCTGTATCTGAGAGTATTTGCCGTGGCTGTGTCTCAGGCTCGTGCCATGCGCTCTCACATTACAGCTGTCACACTCCAGCTTTCAGTGACTCCAAAGGCAAAGAAATCAGAGCTGAAAGCAGCCAGGACTCTTGGTGTTCTTGTACTTGTGTTTCTAATATGTTTCTGCCCATATTACTGTTTCTTTATTGCAGGAGACAACTTGCTCAGTGCCTTATCTGCATCCTTTGTAATCTATCTGTATTATTTAAACTCTTGTCTAAACCCTGTGATCTATGCCTTGTTTTACCCCTGGTTTAGAAAAGCAGTTAAACTCATTGTTACTCTTCAGATACTGCAGCCTGGCTCCTGTGAGACCAACATGATGTAGAGAGGCTGTGGAGAGACTGAGATCAGACTTAGTCTAAGGATAAAGGAATATGTTATCAAATACAGAAAGTGAAGATATGCTTTCTTGTCTTAAATTGTGTTTGATCAACAATAGAAAGACCTGTGCTTCAGCTTTATCTTGTTGTGTATTTTATCTCTCTGACGCTGCTGCATTTAAAGAAAGAGTCATAAGCACCATATACTGTTTCTGGGTAATCACCCAGTTTAATGCAAGCTATAAATTCACATATGTAGGACACTTATGTAGAGTATTTTTTCCCCCATGGAACCTTTTTTCTTTGTGAAGAGCTACTAAAGCTTTGTATTGATGTCTCTATGTTTGGTAAAAGCACAGAGAAAAAAATGCCCCTAAACCGCCACACTTTCCTGTCTAGTATAGAAAAGGAACAAAAGCTGTTTTAATCATTTCACTAAAGTGCCATTTATATTTGATCCGTGTATAACATTTTCTCAGTATATAACTCACTATGATGTTCGTTTGGAGAGAAGTTAAACAACAGTATATTTGAAAAGACAAGATTATCTAGAGTTTTTCAGATAATTGAAGTTACATTTCCAGAGAAACATCTACATTGTAATCATAGGAAAAAGAAAAGAAAAGTTTCACAAATTATGTAAAATCTGATGGGTCGCTATTTAAAATCCTTTTTATAAATAAAGGATCAGATTTAATGTCATTCATTCTATTTTACATCGCATGGCGATTTGTTGTAAAGTAGCTTGAAATATGAAAGAAGACGTTCAAAATGTAACGTCATGTCTTTTTTTCTCCCTCTGCATCATCCAGATAGACAAAGACACATTTGTTCACCGTGTCTCTGAGGTTTGCCAACCTGCATGGCATAGATCAGAGTCAGAGACAGAACCAGATACTCTTAATGGCCACTGGGGGGGTTAAAGGCTATTTTCCAAAAATCTCACTAAGTGATGATCGTTTCTGAGATGTGAAGCTGCATTTAGTCTGTGAAGAAACACAGCCCCCTCATTCATTTAAATGGGGCCACTCTGTTAAAGCAGCAGGGCTTCTTTAAAAAAAACAACAACAGTGGTACAAACTTTGATGCTCATCCTTCCAGCCATCAGAATAGTTAAAACACAACACAATGGTGGGATGCATCATTTTGGGCAAATCACTGTCGTTAACAACAACATAATAACTTATGTGTGTGTGTATGTAGAGTGTGTGTGTGTGTGTGTGTGTGTGTGTATGTAGAGTATGTGTGTGACAAGGACAGATACATGCACAAACTGAGTCAGTTAATAAACTGGTCATGACGTAACTATGTCAGTTCCCTTTAAGTAAATAAGTAAATAAGGCACTAGAATTGTTGATATTCCTGCTGATGATGTTTGGGTTAAAGGCTTGTCAAGACTTATTTATTTCTGAATTAATAATATGAAGCATCTTTTTAAAGATGTCATAGTGTGGATGTGGTGGAAGTGGCCTCAATGTAGACGGCTCATTTTGCATTATTATTTTCAAAAAGCACTGTAGGATCAAATTAGGCCATATTATTAACTTTATTAACAATCAGTAGAGGTGTCACTGAAAGAATTGATATGTTCCCATTCTTGAACTTATCACTTGTCCTGAAGAATCCATACTACAAAGTACTCAGCAACATGTGTGTCTGTCACCTAAATGAAAATGAACGATGCCTCCTCATATGATGCAGCCAGGCGTATACCAGGAGACCAATGTCAATGACTGATCTAGATGGATTTTGTAATAAACAAATACCTGTTTTCTGAACAAGCGTGATTCAATGGTTTTGTTTTGAAGGACAAAGTTACTTTCGATAAAAAGTATGTAATTCAGGACTCGGTCGAGACCAACTACAATATGTGGCGAGACCTATGGCCAAGTCCTAGTCCAATTACCAAGTCCAGACTCTAAGGCAAGGCAAGGTGTGTGACTGCTAAGATGTTGGCAAACGATCACCCACATCCCAAGAGTTACTACTTAAGTATACAAAAGTAATAGTATGGGAATATGTTGGTGTACAAGCACACCTCTGTGTCTTAGCACAGAGCTTCCAGTGCTGCACAAAAAGTGCCACTTATTCGGGGCTGACATTTTCCATGCAACAATAATTGTTCAGTGTAGAGCTACATTATCTGCACACTTAAACTGCCACAGTTATTCATGACATGCTCTGCTGACTTCCAGAAGATGGAGTTGTTGACTTATATTTTGCAGGATAGAAATGAAGTAAAGCAGTTGAGATGACAAGATGAATAGTGGTGTAGTCAAGTCAACCTTTGTCAAGTCCAAGACCAGGACTGGTCAAGACCGAGTCCAAATGAGAGACAGAAAAATAGAATCCTCTTCAAGACCACTTAGATACTTGTTGATAATGTATGTGATGCAAGAGACACTATATCTTTTATTTTAAGATAATCATTTTGCATTATTTTTTGTAATGATCCAAAGCAAGTACAGTGTACCAACACTGTAGGATCAAATGAGGCTATAGACAGGTGTCACAGGTGTCCCTAAAAAATACAAATGTTCCCAATTTTTCAAACTTATCACTTGTCTTGAAGAATCCACAGTAGAAAGTGCTCAGTGACATTGTGTCTATGGCCAAAATCAAAAAGAGCTTTGCTGATTGGCCCCTAATAATACAGGCAAAAACAATAGAGTCCACGCAGCTTCACTGCTCGGCCCCTAATTATCATCAAGGGATTCATTGGAAATTTCCTCACGTATGTAAGGTATATCAAATGTGGCCAACCACACTCATCCCAGAGATGAGAAATATAGTACGCTCAAAAGTAAGCAAGTCACTCCAATGGGGTTATTCACTGAAATAACAGCTACCATGGAAACAATGTTTTTTTGCACTTCATCAAAGGATCAAAAATGTAGTCTATTTAGCAGCATTGTGATACGATGTATGTGGGTACACGTAACATACACCACAAGGATGAGAGCACAATAGTAGCATCAGACATAATGATGACATCATCTTTAATAAGTGTGAATGGATCAAACTGACACTCCAAAATCTAAAAAAAAACTATATACTATAAACTATAAACTATGAAAACTAAAGATCAAGATGAAAGAGGAACATCAATATTCAACAGGCTGGCCTGTTTTGTAGATCACTTGAACACATCAAGCTAAAAGAGGTGAAGAAAACAGAAAACACTCATAAGATAGTTCAGTAAAATAGGTCAAACTATGCTAAGCTAAATGAAGCTATGGACTGGTGTGCAGGAAGGGTTTTAAAGCAGGAAGAGGTGTACAATTATAAATACATGGTCTATAATCATAACTATACGAACTGTTAAGTATTTAAATCTTCTAAATTAAAATATATATTAATACATATGTATAGAGAATATAATAATAATAATAATAATAATAATAATAAATTGAATTTATATAGTGCTTTTCACAAACTCAAAGTCGCGATATATCTGCTTCCATGGGCCAGTTAGTGTTATTGTGTGACTTTGTTGTTTTTATGAGGATGAGATTGGATTCACTATACACATAAACACATTATGTATTTCATGGCCTTCTTCATTAAATAGAGATTCTCAGGTGTAAAAGATCACATCTTTGTTTGTT